>NC_054079.1:26706195-26972314 GCF_017639655.2 Falco naumanni
CAGTTTTTAAATTTAACTTCTGCTTCCAGCCTTTCTAGTATATCTCTTCCTAATAGAGGTTTGGGTGAATTTGGCAAGTATAAAAATGAAGGAGTGATCCATTGTTTTCCTAATTTTATCATCAAAGTTTTAAAGAATGGTTGAGATTTACTTGACCCTGTCACACCAACAATATTTACACGTTTAGTACTTAATTCCCCTTCCAATGTGTTTAACGCAGAATATGTAGTCCCTGTTTCTCCTAGAAATTCAATTTCCTTGTTTCCCAGCTCTGCCTCGACCAGAGGTTCTGCTGGGAAGAATTCCTTCAGTCCCCTTCAATCCTCCACTTCAACCAAAATAACAGCATCAGTAGACCCTTGTCATTCTGAGCATTCTTGTTTCAAATGTCCTTCCCTTTTACAAAATGCATGTTGATTCCTCTTTAATCTGGGAGGTATCCCACTCCCTTGTGTAGAGGAATTATAGAGGAATGAAGGCAGGTTAATTAACAGTGATAATATACAGCTGTGGGCTTGCTTCAGGGGCAGTGGGTTGGCTGATGTGGATAATGTAGAGCTGTGGCTGGTTCCTGCCAAGTAGTTAAATAGCTCTAAGGCAGAGGTCCTCAAACTTTTTAAACAGGAGGCTGGTGCACAGATGAGGTGTCAGGAGGTCAGCTGCAGCTACTTGGTTTCCCCCCAACCCCCAGCAGGGGGGTTCTGTAAATACCCGGGGCCGGATTGAAGACCCTGGGGGGCTGTATCTGGGCTGTAGTTTGAGGACCCCTGCTTTAAAGGGTATGGAAGAAGAGCACTAAATGAAGAGAGACCCAGAAGAAGCAGAGGGAGGAGAGTGTGTGCCCTGCGTGTAGGAGAGATGAGGAGAGGGCCTAGATGGAGGTGAGGGTGGCCTGGATCGCTGCCCAGGGGCTGGCTGGGTGATGTCTGTCAGCAGGTGGTGAGCAGTTGTATTGTGCATCACTAGCTTTCTTTTCTCTTTTCCATTTGGATTTCACTCCTCTCTTCCTCTCTCTCCTTTTCCTTGTAACTGTTGTTATTGTTCTTCTGGTTTTATTTTTGCAGTTGTTAAAACTGTTCTTATCTCAACCCTTGAGTT
This sequence comes from Falco naumanni, assembly GCF_017639655.2. NCBI lineage: Eukaryota > Metazoa > Chordata > Aves > Falconiformes > Falconidae > Falco > Falco naumanni. The sequence continues at coordinate 26,707,294 of NC_054079.1, forward strand.
CTATATGCCTTCCTGATTCCCCTTCCCACCCTGCCTGGGTGAGGGAGGAGCGAGTGAGGGGCTGTGTGGTACTTAATTACTGGCTGGGGTTAAACCACAAGCAGATAATCCTGGAAACCAGGCACATGGAGGACAAGAAGGTGATTGGGAGCAGTCAGCATGGATTTATGAAGGAGAAACCATGCCTCGCTTGCCTGGTAGCTTTCTATAGTGAGGTGACTAGTTTGGTGGACAAGAGGAGAGCAGTAAGTGTTGTTTTCCTTGACTTTAGTGAATTCTTTAACATTGTTTCCCTTAACATCCTCTTAGAGAAGCTGACAAAGTGCAGGCTAGATAAATGGACAGTAAGGTGGACTGAGAATTGGCTGAATGGTCACTGGATGAAGAGAGACCTAGAAGAAGTTAGAGGGAGGAGAGGGAGTGCCCCAGATGCAGGAGAGACAAGGAGAGTTGGCCCTGGGAGAAGGGGGTCTGGATGAGGTGAGGCTGGCTGGAAGAGGAGCCCAGAGAAAGAAGACTCCAGATGCAGGAGAGGCGAGAAGCAGGGTGGACTGGCCTGAAGAGGATGAAGAAACAGCACAGACAGTAGATGAACTTTTGAAACCTTGTGGAGGATTGGTGGCTGTGCCAGGGCAAAGGTGTGGGAACTACTTATTGAAGTTAACCTGGTATGTGATGGTAAAAGCCTTGTTGCAGCCAGCTAGTTTTGATAGTGCTGCAATACTTTGTCCTCATTGTCCCTGAATAGCTCCTCTACCTCTTCCTTTAAACCCTCCTTGTCCACCATTTCCAACCACCACAGCAACTAACTTGCATTCTTCTCCTTTTGAGTTACCCTATTTCTATACACTGCCCATGCAGCATCTAATTTCCCTAAATCTTGGGCATCTGCTCCCTGTAGTTACCTTCTAATATCAGTGCTATCAACATCATCTTCCTATCTTTGTACCTTTAAGCATCTATGCCTGATACTATAAGCAGAACAACATCTCTTCGGTGTCTTTTCCTTCTTTCCCTAATCCCAATGGTAAAGGATTACTAGGAGGTAGATTAATACCACATTCTTTCTGTCATTCAGGATGACTTCTTAAAGTAAAAAAAAAACCATGTCTGCATACATCACCTCATCCCACTTCCCACCTTAAAAGCAACATAAATTGCAACAAAGTATTATAATGTAAAGATCCATTCATAGGCCACTTCTCCCCATCATCCAGTTTATAAAGAGGACACTATTGATTACAATATTAACATTCTTTAATCTACTGACCCACCTGGGGGCCTGCCAATTTCTTTCCAATGTTGTAGTATAGATCCTAAAGGTGACTTATTCATATTAATCCCTCAAGATGAGCCCACCCTTAGGTTACCAAAATCTTTAGCACAGTCTTACACAAAATAACAGAGCCAAAAATTTAAATAAGAAAAATCACCCCGAACCTCCTCAAACCAGACCAGTAACCTCAGGCTTTCACCACATCACTCAAACAGGAGGGATCAAACCTCTTGGATACCCTTTAGGCCAGGGGTCCTCAAACTTTTTAAACAGGGGGCTGGTTCACTGTCGAGGGCTGGACTATAGTCTGGAAAAAAATGAATGAATTCCTATGCACACTGCACATCTTTTATTTGTAGTAGTGCACAAAAAACAGGAAAAAGAATGCAATATTTAAAATGAAGAAGAATTGTAATCAACAAAAACAAATAATATTTCAATGTGAACTATGGGCCTGCTTTTGGCTAATGAGGTGGTCAATGTTAGGTTCCATATTTGTCACTGCTAGTCGTAGCAAGTGATGCAAGTGTTCATCAGTTAGTCTGGATCTGACTGGAGATTTCAGATGTTTCATTCGGGAAAAAGTCTGCTCACAGACATAGGTGCTGCCAAAGATGGTTGCAATTTTGAGTGCGTGGTTCCTGAGGTTATGATATGTCTCTGAGGGGAGAGATGCATAGAAATTAGCAAGGCTGCTTGATTTGAATGCATCTTTCAGCGAGTCACAGGTCTGTAGTTCGGCTAATTCCATTTGGTAAATCGGATCAACAATTTCAATGTCAACAGAAAATGGGTTCCGGAAAAGCTGTATGTCCTGTTCATGGAGACGAAGCTCTTTAAATCTAATTTGAAACTCCTTTTGCAACATTTCTAGTACATCCATACATGTTTTGTTTGGGAATGCGACTGCTGGTTTTTCTGCAGACAGGTTTTGAGTTGTGGGGAGATGGCAGAAGTTTTCCTCCTTTACTTGGTTAATGAGCAGGTCTAATTTGACTTGAAATGCTTTCACATGTGAATACATATCACAGATGAGCTTCCCCTTTCCTTGAAGTTGGACATTGAAATTGTTGAGTAGCTCTGTTACATCTGTCAGAAACGCAAGGTGCCATTTCCATTCTGCGTCTTTGAGCTCTGGTACTTCTTTGTTTTTAGAAAGCACAAAATCATAAACCTGTGGAAGTAAGTCATAAAATTGTTTCAAAACTCTCCCTCGACTCAGCCAACGGACTTCTGTGTGGTACAGAATATCTTCATAGGCAACATTTAGCTCAGACAGAAATTCCTGAAACTGTCTGTGGTTTAGTGCATGAGCTCTAATGAAGTTAACACAAGAAACCACAATTTTCATGCCAGAGTCCAGCTTCAGTGATTTACAACACAGGGCTTGTTGGTGGATGATGCGGTGTATGGCTATTGGATGTGAATGGCTGCGTTTGTCCATCTCTTTGTTAATGCGTGCAACCACTCCTTTCATGGACCCCACCATGCTAGGAGCACCACCAGGTGTCACACTGAATAGTTTACCCCAGTCCAGCTCCAAATCATTCATAGTTTGGCAAACTTTCTCATAGATATCCTCTCCTGTAGTTGTTCCTTTGATGCTTTTCAGTGCAGCAAGCTCCTCCGTGACTTTGAAAGAATCATTTGTCCCACGAATGAAAATTAGAAGTCGTGCAGAATCACGAACATCATTGCTTTCGTCGAGTGCCAATGAGAAATAGCAAAGTTTTTTTGAGGAGTTTTGCAACTGCAGATTCAAATTTTCCCCCATTTCTTCAGTCCTTCGTGTAATTGCAGGTCCTGAAAGCCTCACTGTACTAAATAAATGCGCCTTCTCTGGACACATCTCTTTGGCCACAGAAAGAAAGCATTCTTTAACAAATTCTCCCTCTGCGAATGCTCTGCCAGTGCGCGCTATGAGCTTGGCAACTTGATAGCTTGCTCGAAGTGATGATATATTGAGCTGCTTTTGCTTCACAGAAGTATTTTGCTGAGTTGTCAATCCATGTTTCAGTCTTAATATTTTATCTTCTCTCACTTGTCCGACCAAAGAATCATATTTATCTTTATGTTGAGGTTGGTAGTGTCGACGCAAATTGTATTCCTTGAACACAGACACTGAATTCTGGCATATCAGACAAACAGCTCTTTCTTTGTACTCCGTGAAAAAATAATCAGAAGTCCACTTTTCTTGGAATACCCCGCACTCGGAGTCAATTTTTCTTTTTTTTGACATGATGGTGCGCACGCTTCCCACTGGTGCTGGCTTGCTTGTCCTGCCTGGGAGCTGGAGGGAGGGAGGGAGAGACGGGGGAGCCGCCCCCCTCGCTGATGCCGCCGCCCCCCTCCTCAGCCCGGCCGCGCAGTCCGGACAGGGTGGCCAGAAGGGACTGAAGGGACTTTGCCGCGCCGGGGCTCTGGCGATTCGCCCGAGTTGGCTGGACCTCGCAGTGCAGAGGCTGCCGACTGAGCTTGCCCGGCAGAGGAGATGCCCGCGCATGTCGGCCGCCGCGCATCGCAGAGGAGGAGGAGGACGGGGCGGCGGCGGCGCGGTTTGTAGCCGAGAGGCGCCCCCGGGGGGGGGGGGGGGGGGCAGGTCGAGGACGAGGCGCTAGTTCCAGCCCGGTCCCGGCGGGTGCGTGGGGGCTGCGGAGGCCGGCGCGCGGATGAAATGGCAGTGTTACCGAAATCTCGGAATGAAGAACTTATCGACACCAATGTGATGTAGATAAGCAGACACTTCTTTATTGACGGCCGGGTGCGTGAGCGAGTCCTCTCGCGATCAACGCACGCCAGGTCTCAAAATCAGACACCATATATAGAACTTATTCATACATATTCATTAATTATTCATGCATAATCATAACATTTCCCATAAATCATTTACATACTCTCCTCCTATATCCGATTCTGCGCAGTAAAGCGTAGAAAGGTCTAGAAATGGGTCTAGGGTATGATTTGGGTAGGTGGTATATGAGTCGGTGGTCGCGATCTCCCCCTGCCGGAATTACCTTTTACTAAAGTTCACAGTTTCTTGGCAGGCACCTACAAGCTGTTCCAGTCGACTCTCCCCAGTTCCCATTAATCCTACATTCTGACATCTCAATATACTTTCTTTATACAGAAGACTAGTTAGATACAAAGGAACCTTTTAACCCTAGAGTTATTACCTATGCTTTAACAATAGTTCCAGGCCCTTCTTCTAGCCTTGATACAGGACGTACAGAAGATCTCATAGCAGCTTTTACTGTGCAACTATAAGTTTCATTAAAAATATTTCTTATCCTCCTATATTTCTATTCTATAAAATAACTCTATAAAATCAGATAATCAAACCAATAAAATCAATTGATCTCAACTCTTTAACAAATCGACAACATTTCCCCCCTTTGAAAGTGTTGAAAATCATTATTTCAATACTTTCACACTATTTACATGTCATTTGTTTCAACATATTTTGGTGGTGATGGGCTGTATCATGGTGGACTAGTAGGCACTTCTCTCATAATCATACGATTGACAGCAATCCTATTGATAAACTGTTTTTTTCAAACATGCATATACTAACATGATCATCAAAAAGACAATTAATAACAAAAACAAAGTTTTGATTATGGATTGTATCCAAGAGCTCAAGTTCCATCCTAATTTATTAAAAAAATTTTCCAAGCCAATCTTCCGACATATCCTTTTAAATATTTTCAGTTTCTTTTTCAATTTTTCCCAATAGGTCCAGATCATGTTCCACATCCTGAGTGACATTTGGAATGTGGATACAACAGTGGTCCAGTTTATCCTTGAGATATCCACACACTCCATGTTCTTTAAATAGGAGCATATCTAGTGCCATTCTATTTTGTAAAGTCATTCTGGAAGTCGCTTGTAATTGCATGTTCAATTCCTTAAACCCCTTTTTAGTAACGTTTGCTAATTTTTCCACTTGACCAGTTAACTTATAAAGCCACGCTCTGTTCCTATATGATGCTATGGGATTTAAAAGTGATTCAAGTGCCCAACCGATTTTCACTCCTGTAGATGGTTCATTCCATTTATCATCATTTATCTCGGATCTCTGTTCGTTTTAGTTCTAAATTTTCGAGGGATCCTTTAAATGGCGATTTCTTCAAAATCGGACACAATGTTGGCATGTATAAGATACTTTGTTTCACTTTACCATCTAATGGTAGATGAGTTGTCCAGGTTCCATCACTCAATGCCCAAATTAAATGTCCAAAACTTCAAATAGTAGTTTTACTATAACTAAACAAAGTTCCTTTCCTAACTGTAAAAGTGCTGATTAAATTGAGAGTGTTCTTAAGACCTCGACAAAAACAACCATATTTTAAAACAGTGTCTTAAGAAAAAAATTCTTTGAATTACTAAGTCTGCATTACTGCAATCATACAGTTTTTCACATTTCCACCATGGCACTATTTTATCTTCCTTTTCTCTCAACGAAGTTGACCTATCGTTGACCCAAGGTAATACTGAAAAAAACTTTTCCATCCCAGGTAAAACACCAAAAAGTTCTTGCCATATACTGAAAATGAGAAAATATGGACATAGACCATATAGAGTCCCATTGTTCTACTAATTGGGTACCTTGGCCAGTTTTATTACACTTCCATTTCATGATACTTCTGCTCACATTGGTTTTAAGTTGTTCATCATAAGAACACCATCCCACAGTCTTAAATCTCCCTATTTTGGTAAAAACATGATTTAACAATTTTTCACAATCCGACAGACTACCTGGAGTTTTCCACTGTTTTCTAGTGACTTTCACTTGCTCATACCATTGAGTCACTGGCCTCTGTTCACAATAATTCGTTTCATTTTTATGTTCCAGGTTAGTCAAATTCATAGTTAAAATTCCCCATGGAATAGATTCACCTACTGCCCTCGGTATTGGCAAACAAGCAGTGATCTGCATGACATTTTATAAATTGGTAAATTCTTTAGTCAATCCTACCAACAAATTTTCCTCTGCCATTTGTTTGGGAATGTCAATCACTTGTTCTGTTTCTATTTGTCTTTTGTTCCTGTCCACCATGCCAGCCCATGATCCCACCAACATTACCAACCAAAAAAATCCAAAAACCAATCATAACCTGATATAAAAAATTAAACATGTTTCAAAGTCAATTTTTAAGTCTCTGGGTCACGATTAGCAATCTTCCACGGAGTAGATGCTTTCTTCACTCAAGTATAATGTATCCAAGCATCCGATTCTGCAATTTTGATAGCTGTAAAAGTGGTTAACAGTATCTGGAAAGGTCCTCTCCAGTGCTCTTGCAAAGTTTCGGAGGTCCAAGTCTTCACATAGACATAGTCTCCTGGTTGGAAATCATGCACTGCATTTTCCAGGGGTAAAGGTCTATTCCAAATTACTACACTCCAAATCACAGCCAAAGTTTTCCTTAGAAAAAGCAAATAGTTATACACATCTTGTTTTCCTTTTACATATATGTTTAGATTTGGTTCTAGAGACTCATATGGTTTTCCATATAATAATTCATAAGGACTGACTGAGGTTCCACTCTTTGGCTGTACCCTGATTCATAATAATGCCAATGAAAGCGCCTGAGGCCACTTTGGACTGGTTTCTTGACAAATTTTACTTATTTGTCATTTCAAAGTTTGATTCATCCTCTCCACTTTTCCACTAAATTGTGGTCTCCAAGACGCATGCAAATCCCAATTAATACCCAATGCTTCGCTAACACTTTGTACTACTTCAGCCACAAAGTGTGGACCTCTGTCAGAAGAAATTCCAATAGGAACTCCAAATCTTGGAATTATTTCTTGTAATAACCACTTCACCACTTCTTTTGCTTGTGTAATGCGACAGGGAAGGGCTTCTGGCCATCCTGTAAAAGTAACAACCCCTACCACAATGTACCGATACCCATTTTGTCTGGGTAATTCTGAAAAATCTACTTGCCAATAATCTCCAGGTTCTACACCAGATTTCAGTCTACCCATTTGAACCTTTTTCTTAATCATTGGATTATTTTTCAAACATATCTCACACTTTGCAGTTATCATTTTAGCTATTCCCAACATTTTAACTGATACCACTTGTTTTCGTAAAGATGTTACTAAAGCTTCTGCCCCCCAATGACATTCTTGGTGTTTTACTTGAATTATCTCTCTCATTAAAAGAGGGGGAATTACTACTTGTCCATTAGGAGTTTTCCACCATCCAGCTAAGTTTTTCTTAGCACTTAATAACTGACCCAATTTGTCATCTTCCTCTGAATATCTCAGTTTTTCCCTAGGAAGGGTTACTGTTTTAGAAGAAATTATTGCCATTTGCGATGTTTGTCTCTTTGCTACCTTCTTTGCTGTTTTATCAGCTAAATTATTTCCAATTATTATTTTTGTATTTCCAATCTGATGTGCTTTACAGTGCATGATTGCTACTTGATCTGGTTTTTGAACTGCTTGCAATAATTGTAAAATTTCTGTTTGATGCTTAATGTTTGATCCTTGAGAGGACAATAACCCTCTCTCTTTCCACAAGGCTCCATGGACATGCACTACCCCAAAGGCATATTTTGAGTCAGTCCAGATATTTACTTTCTTGTCTTTGCTTAATTCTAAGGCTCCAATTAAAGCGATGAGTTCTGCCTTTTGGGCTGATGTGGTACTCGCCAATGCTCCTGCTTCTATAGCTGTAGTCTCTGTTGTTACCGCATATCCGGCGTATCGGACTCCTTGTTCCATAAAGCTGCTTCCATCAATATACAGTTCCCAGTCTGGTCTCTCCAACGGCACATCCTTCAGATCTTCACGACTGGAATAAACATACTCGATAGCAGCCAAGCAATCATGTTCCAGTCGTCCTTCTTCCTGTATGGAACTTAAAAACACTGCAGGATTTACCAGATTAGTCGTTTTTAGAATCACATCATCTTGTTCAGTCAATACCACCTGGTACTTCATCATTCGGCTGGGAGACAGCCAATGTCCCCCCTTCTGTTCTAAAACAGTTATCACCATGTGTGGGACATAGACTGTTATTGTTCTTCCCAAAGTCAATTCCCGAGCTTCTTGTATGAGCATCACTGTTGCGGCTACTGCTCGAAGGCAGTTTGGCCACCCTTTACTCACTGTGTCCAGTTGTTTAGAGAAGTATCCGACTGGTCGTTTCCAGCTTCCCATCTTCTGGGTTAGTACTCCCAGTGCCAGGTGTTGCCTTTCATGAACAAACAACTGGAAATCTTTGGTTAGATCCGGCAGTCCCAAAGCAGATGCAGACATTAAGGCACGTTTCAATTCTACAAAAGCCTTTTGTTGTTATAGGCCCCATTCAAAGGGAGATTTCTTTTGGGCCTCGTACAGCGGTTTAGCTATTAGCCCATAGCTCATAATCCAAAGGCGACACCACCCAGTCATTCCCAGAAATGCTCTGAGTTCATGAATATTTCTCGGCTCAGGTATACCACAAATAGCTTCTTTGCGATCTTTTCCTAATTGTCGTTGTCCTTTTGAAATCTCAAAACCCAGATATATCACAGTCTGGCAGGCTATCTGGGCTTTCTTCCTGGATACTTTGTATCCATTTAGTCCCAGGAAATTCAAGAGATCAATAGTCACCTGTATACAGGTAAGTCTTTCTTCTGCAGCAATCAATATGTCATCCACATATTATAATAGTAAATGCCCAGGTCTTGATTTATCCTGTTTCCAGATTTCAAGTTCTTTAGCTAATTGATTTCCAAAAATAGTTGGACTGTTTTTAAATCCTTGGGGTAATCTAGTCCATGTCAGCTGCATCTTTCGCCCGGTTTGAGGATTTTCCCATTCAAAAGCAAACAGTTTTCTGGTTTCCTTTTCCAAAGGTATACAAAAAAGGCATCTTTTAAATCAAGCACTGTAAACCACTGATAAGTCTCCCTTAACGCTGTTAACAGTGTATAAGGGTTTGCTACTACAGGATAAATATCCTTAACTACTTGATATACTGCTCTCAAGTCTTGCACCAGCCTGTATTCACCCGAGGGTTTTCTGGCTGGTAAAATAGGAGTATTATACTCAGATTCACATTCTTCCAAAATTTTATACTCCAAAAATTTATCAATCAATTTCTTCAATTCCTGTCTCACTTCCAGTTTGATTGGATATTGTTTAATTCTCACTGTTCCTGCGCCTTCCTTCAAATCTATTTTAACTGGTTCTGCTAGTTTCGATTTACCAGGTATATTTGTTTCCCATACAGTAGGGATCACTGCCAAATCCACCTCCGGTGGAATTTCTTGTTCCTTTACCTTTTCTTGTATCATCAAGATTTCTCCCGTTTTTGACTCAGGTATTTTCAAAAAAAAAGTTCTCCTTCGTCAAAAACAATCTGTGCATTTAATTTGGATAACAAATCTCTTCCTAAAAAGGGTATCGGACATACTGGTACATACAAAAATTCATATATAATTATCTTATTTCCAAATTTCAAATCCAGGGGTTACAAAAATGGCCTGTTTTTGTTCCAGTTTTTCCTTTACAGATATTTAATAAAAAAATGTCGCTCCTATATCCACTCCCAACCTTACAATTTAAACAACATTTTTTTTTCCCACTTTATTATCAAAAGTTATAGCCATTACAAAATTAACTCTAATAGTTAGCTTACATTCATCCTGCCAATCCTTTCTTTGTCTTAAGTAAAAAAATAAAATCCACATCTGGCATTTTATTCCATTTCCCTTCCCTCTTACAGTATAGCATTAACTGCAAAATAGTATTATAATTCAGTGTTCCATTTATGGGCCACTTTTCTTGATTTTCCAATGTATACAGAGGCCACCAATTATTACAATACTCAATCATCTGGCTTTTCGACAAATCCTCATACAAATCTCCCCAGTGTGTCAACAAACATCCTAATGGAGAATTTTTCGGGATTTTGTCATTTACAACAAGATTACCCATGCTTTTACTTTTAAACAACTGAGTTAACTTAGTTGCCATGGTATAATTACTCACAGTACAATACACAATTATTCAACTCTGTCACTCCGATCCGCGGATCCACACTCCACACTCGCTTTCGTTCTCAATTATACGTCTCACCCTTACAGCCACACTCACACTTTCCAACAGTTACTTTAAACAAACATATAACACAATATTATACCTCTTAATTTTCTTCTTAATACACAAACACAAAACCACAAACACAAAAACTTCTTCTAACTTTTTGTTAGAGGCACTACCTTAGAGAACACTATAGCATATAGTTTCTCTTGTTTCCACTTTTGTCCAACCCTGCAATAGCTTTCGCTTATGTCTTACGGGCAGACGCCTAGGCTTCCACTTACACAAGGATCCTTTTAGTCCAACCCTGCGCAGCTTTCGCCGCGTCTGACAGGCAGACTCCTAGTCCTACCCTGCGCAGGTCTTTCACTGCGTCTGACAGGTAGACTTACTCAGTGGGACTCTAACCCACTGGTGGGACTCTAACCCACTCCTTACCATACACTTATTATAGTGGGACTCCCCCCCACTTTCTCTAGTGCACTTACTTACTTACTTTAGTGGGACTCTCACCCACTTACTACAATTAAAAAAAAGAAGTGTCTTACCAAATATCCAGGGAATGTCGCGAAGAGCCTTACGGATCGGGGATCGATGGGTATCCCCGAGAAATCCTCGGTGCCGGCTGGAACCGATCAGGTCCCCGACTCCTCCGGTCTCCTTCAGCGAGGTCCCATCTGGGTCGCCAAAACTGTTACCGAAATCTCGGAATGAAGAACTTATCGACACCAATGTGATGTAGATAAGCAGACACTTCTTTATTGACGGCCGGGTGCGTGAGCGAGTCCTCTCGCGATCAACGCACGCCAGGTCTCAAAATCAGACACCATATATAGAACTTATTCATACATATTCATTAATTATTCATGCATAATCATAACATTTCCCATAAATCATTTACATACTCTCCTCCTATATCCGATTCTGCGCAGTAAAGCGTAGAAAGGTCTAGAAATGGGTCTAGGGTATGATTTGGGTAGGTGGTATATGAGTCGGTGGTCGCGATCTCCCCCTGCCGGAATTACCTTTTACTAAAGTTCACAGTTTCTTGGCAGGCACCTACAAGCTGTTCCAGTCGACTCTCCCCAGTTCCCATTAATCCTACATTCTGACATCTCAATATACTTTCTTTATACAGAAGACTAGTTAGATACAAAGGAACCTTTTAACCCTAGAGTTATTACCTATGCTTTAACAATAGTTCCAGGCCCTTCTTCTAGCCTTGATACAGGACGTACAGAAGATCTCATAGCAGCTTTTACTGTGCAACTATAAGTTTCATTAAAAATATTTCTTATCCTCCTATATTTCTATTCTATAAAATAACTCTATAAAATCAGATAATCAAACCAATAAAATCAATTGATCTCAACTCTTTAACAAATCGACAACAGCAGGAGATCATCTGCGGCTGCTTGGTTTCCCCCCCCAACCCCCGGCGGGGGGGTGTCTGTAAATACCGGGGGCCGGATTGAGGACCCTGGGGGGCCGTGGGCCGTAGTTTGAGGACCCCTGCTTTAGGCCAACATTGCAGGGCTTTCACTGCTGTCTTGCAGGCAGAACCAGAATAAATCCAAAATAAATACAGAAAAGAATGCCTTAAATCTTACCAATATCCTTGGCTCTAAGATTATTGGGTCAGGAATCAGGAAGTCTCTTTGAGAAAGCTTCCTGATGGCAGCTGGAGGGCCTGCGATTCCCTGAGTTGCTGATCATTAGGAGCAATGCCCTATCTGGGGTGCCAAAATGTTACTGAAAGATCGGTGACAATATCATGTCTGCAGCAAGGAGTTAATGGGTATTATTTGTGCCATCTAACTAAGCTTCTGACTAGTACTGTATATTCTGTGTGGAGGTCTCATTGACTGTTGGGAGCTAAGACTGTCTGGGAACTGAATTTAGATATCTACATTGGACAGCAAGTGTGTGTTTACAGTTTGTTTCTGGTGTTAGAAGATCTGGGAAGTTAAAGTCTGTATTTTGCATATTTCAGAGTTGCAGAGCATTTAATGGGGCGTAGCCTTTCCTCTGTTCTAGGGTTACATAAGATAAAGCTTTGAGGGAGATTGTTTGCCACAGGCAAGAAGGTATTTTTAGCTTTATTATGGGGGAAAATGTGAGAGGGAAGGAGTGGCAGAGAAACTGTTATGCATGTACTGTGGTGCTTGGGGGGGAGGAGGAGTCTAGAGTGAAGAAGTAAAGCTGGGCATGAGAAAGATTGGAGGAAAGGTGTTGTTTTAATTTTTATTTTTGTTTTTCATGACCTGAATCTATTTTAGCTGGCAATAAATTAATTTTCCCCAATTTGAGTCTGTTTTCCCTGTGACTGGTAATTGGTAAGCAATCTCCCTGTCTTTATCTCAAACCAGAGCTTTCTCATTCTAGTTTCTCCCAGAGTCCTGCTGGGGGGGGGGAGGAGGGAGGGAGTGGCTGGATGGGTGTTTGGCCTTTAGTCAAGGTTAACCCACCACAATACCTTTGGGAGAAGAGTTCTTTATTCCATCTGTCAATAAAGATGGTGCTTTTAATCTAAGCTATACCTGCGAGAAGGTGGAGTTCTGGACTTCAATTTACTTCTTTATTCTGTAGAGGCACAACTGTTATCTGTGTTTATCTATGCTTTTTAACATAATGTTTGAAATGTGTTTTAATCTGAACTACTAGTCTTCTAAGCTTTCTGCTCCAAACCCTATTGAAGAAGTTAAAGGACTTTGCTTTGCCTTATGCTGTCAAATAAAAACTATACACCTTTGCATGTCAAACATTGTTTAAATTGGAGTTAAAAGGGGTGCACTTTTCTGGTGCTGTTCAGTTTTTCCAGTAATCTGGCAGTCTTCATCTGTGATAACTGGTTTTCTTCACGGGTTTGAATGCTGTTCTGACACATAAACCAAGACTGCTTTTAGAAAATAGTTGCATTATTTTTGATAGATTAAACTTTGTGGATTGTTGCAGGGAAAAACTTTTCAACTCACATGATTTAAACCAAATGAGGATCAAAGTGTTTTATTGATTTATTAACAATACATGATTAAACGATGACTGAACTATACATTCAGAATCCATATCAATAATGCAACAGATAAACACGTAAAAATATTAATAAACACCTACACATTTTGAAATATGCTTCTGTTGCTACTCTTAAACTAATTACACACACCTCCTTCTGGTAGTGTGGGTGAATAGTGAGTGCTGTACCACTTATCTAAAGAATGACACACCTATATTTAGTTAAAGTCAGGAAATGTCCAAGCACCCTTATTGCCACATGACGGATGCACAGACTGCTAAGTCCTTGGGTTGGTTATCTTTAGAAGGGACATTTTGTCTTAGATTCCTGTTGTACATGCAACGTGGTAAAGATGGAGACTTTAAATATGGCCGCTAAGGAATAGAGTCTGCACAGAGACAACTCCTCAAGGACATTGCGCAGGCACGGGATATGTAAATGAATTCTCAGAATTGTAATGAATATGTAAACCATTTCTTGGAAAACTAATGAATAGGTATGAGTAGCTTGTATAAAGGGGGGACTGAAAAGTCCCCTTGGTGTGCATGACTTTGGTGGAGCGATCCCCCATGCACCCAGTGTTGCCGAATAAAGATAACCTCCGCTCGCCTGCATATTGCTGACTGATTCTTCAAATCAATTTGGTTACTGTGAGAAACTATGGACTAGGGTATTGTTTATTAAGATTTATGTTAAGTTCAATGTAAAGGTTAGGCAACAAAAGATATGAAAACGCTTATGCAAACAGCTACTAGACACCGCTTGTGTAAGATAAGATAACCGCAATACACAAACTAAACCAGACACCCCTGGTGCAAGATAAGATAACCGCAATACACAAACTAGACCAGACACCAGGGCAAACAACCCCATATAAGGACATATGAGTGAGGGGTCAACTATGGGACAAAGGAGGAAGACCACCAGGAGGCAGAAAACGACCCCCTAACAACAACTGAAGCATGCGCAGAGTACCTCCACTACTTCATGAACACGGAAGTAAAAATGTATAAAAAGGGACTGTTTGAACTGCTCAAAGCGGCAGTTGGCGGAGCGCAGACTCCCCTGCCATCCAGCGCTGTTTTTGCTCATATTCTACTTGCTATAATTAATAAAATTTTAATTGGATTATGATCCGTTGTGGTCTCAATTTATAACAATTCCTGGTGCCGTGACTCGGATAAGGAACGGTGGGCTTCCGTCATCCGGGGAGGCGCCCCGCGGCAATCTGCGGCCCCGCGACCGACAGCCTACCTCAACCTTACCGACGAACCTAAATTCTAGAATAATGAGCAAAGGAGGAACCGGTAAAATCCCATAAAATTCTGTGCACGGGAGTCCGGACGAAGACGCAGGACGCGTAAGTATATTGCGAATTTGTTCGCGGGTTTGCCGTTCGGGCAGGATTGGGTTTCCTGGGATATAACGAGTGAGAGGTTCGATATACTGAACCAAGCGAGTGCGGACTCTTAAGTACTGCGTCTCCCATCTCCCGCGAGGGACTGGGCCAGGAACAAGGGGAGCGAGTGAGTGTATGTTTGTGGATGTTCCAGAAGATGGGGGCGAAGGGCAGCAAGCCTTCGACTCCCATGGGAAGGGTACCTACTGTACCTAAGAATACCCCTCTGGCATATATCTTAGACAATTGGAGATATTTCCCTGGGACCCTAGGGAAAGATAAGCAGAAAATGATAGAATATTGTACTAAGATATGGGGAGGGAAGAAGATTTCTAAAAATGTCTTTTGGCCAGTCTATGGGTCAGAAGAAGATTGGGTAAGACAGCAATTAAACCTCTGGGTTAATAATAAAACCCCCTTAACCCGGAGGAGAGTCAATATGTGAAAGTGTGGCTAGAAAGACCGGGAGCTAGACTTTACCCGCTGAATGAAATAAAAACTAAACAAAAGAAAAAGAAGGAAGAGTTAGACGAAACCCTTCTAACCTCCCCTCCTTACGCTCCTCCTCCTGCTCCTGCAGAGGTCCCCAGAGCGCCCACTCCCCCACCAGAGTCGGAACAAGGGTCTCCCCCTCTTCCTAGACACGTAACTAGAAGTCAAAAAGGGGCAGCTCAGATGTACCCCCTAAGGGAAATACCCATGGGGGGACCTCAACCTGTGATCGGATATATTTCCGTACCCCTAAACTCGGCTGACCTACGAGATTTTAAAAGAACCGAGATGGGAAACTTAATTGAGGACCCACTCGGAGTGGCAGAAAGATTAAATCAATTTTTGGGACTAAATCTTTATACTTGGGATGAGATGCAATCTATCCTTGGTCAATTATTTACTACCGAGGAAAGAGATATGATTAGACGAGCAGGAATGAGACTGTGGGATGCTCAACATGCCCAGGGACCCCAAGCAGATATTAAATGGCCACTCCAAAGACCTAATTGGGATAATCAGGATCCGGTGCATAGAACTCATATGCAGGACCTGAGAACTATAGTAATTCAGGGGATTAGGGAAGCAGTACCCCGTGGCCAGAATATCAATAAAGCATTTAATGAAATGCAAAAGAAAGATGAGAGCCCCACTGAGTGGCTGGAACGACTGAGGAAAGCCCTTCAGCTGTACTCTGGGGTAAATCCAGACAACCCTTTAGGGCAAGCGCTCCTCAAAACTCAGTTTGTGGCAAAATCATGGGAAGATATCAGAAAGAAGATTGAAAAGTTAGAAGACTGGCAGAATAGAGGGTTGGATGAATTATTGAGGGAAGCTCAGAAAGTCTACGTAAGGCGGGAAGAAGAGAGCAGCAAGTGACAAGTAAAAATGATGGTAGCAGCGGTCAGAGAGGATCGCAAAGGGCGGACTGGTGAACACAGATCTGCTGGAACGAAACAAGGGAACGTAGTAGTAAAGAAGGAACAGAGATGTTGTTTTTACTGTGGAAAGAAGGGACATATAAAAAAGAATTGCAGAGAAAGGATCAGGGATGAGGAAATATTGAAAACGGAATAGGAGAGTCAGGGGCTCTATATCTTAGGGGACCGGAGTCATCATGAGCCCTTGATAAAATTAAAAATAGGTCCCCATAAACAAGAGTTCACCTTTTTAGTAGACACTGGGGCTGAGAAATCAACTATTAAGCAAATACCTGAGGGATGTAAAGTTTCCCCTGAAAAAGTACAAGTAATTGGAGCAAAAGGAGAACCCTTTAAAGTAAGCAAAATCAAAAATGTGGTATTTGAAACTGAAAATAAATTTGGAATGGGTGAACTCTTGCTCGTCCCTGAAGCAGAATTTAATCTGTTAGGACGAGATTTAATTGTTGAATTGCAATTAGAAATTAAAGTGAAAAATCAAGAGCTAACAGTGTCTGCTTATCCTTTGACCGTGGATGATCAAAAACAAATTAACCCCAATGTCTGGTACTCTCCGGACACAATTAGTAGACTGGAAATCCCACCGATTAAAATCCAAATTTCCGAACCCCACATACCTGTGAGGGTAAGGCAATATCCCATATCCTGCAGGAGCGGTCTGGAAACTAGGACCATGCGTGGCAATCAGTTAGCTGAGGGGAATGTGCTCGAGCTTGTAGGTCAGGAACCCTCACGAGGAGTGTGAATAGACACAACAATTAACATGATGAGGCATGTTTACAGAGCACAGGGGAGTGGGAGACGGATGGTGCCAAGGAAAGATAACACCTTGCAGTTAATTGATGGTAGTTAACCACCAATCAGGGATTGCCTAGTATGCAAGGCTTAGCTTCAAGAACCAATCTGTTTAAAACGCGCAGCTTCTGAAAGTCTATAAAACCTCGTGCTTCTGTACAATAAATTGACATTTGCTTGCATCAAGCTGCGTCCCGTCTCTTCATTCGCCGCAAATTGGTGACCCCGACGTGATGCGTTTAAGGATCTGACGTGAAGGGCTCTCGAATCGCCTGTCTGAGCGACATGCAGCGAATCCCACAGAACTTTGAATGATCTGCTGAAAGGAAGCAGGAGCCGGCAGAAATCCCTCCGGAGTTGAGAGGTGAGCTGTGGGAAATCCGTAACGGGGAATTAAGCTTCGTCCCCAGAAAGAGACGTATATGGACTCATGAAGGGTCTTCTAGTCAGATCAGGGAGTCCGTGCCTCAGTTTCCTCAAATGGTGACCCCTATGGTGGTGTTCCGAAGCCTTGGAAGAATAAGGACGGAACTGGTCGATAAAAAAGACAGCTCATGAAGAGGGCTGTGTTCCGGAGGAGACGGCTTGGCTGAACGATCATCTGGCTGTCTGGACCAGGCAGACAACCTAAACCCCGAGGATAACACCTGTACTCATCGAGACAGGTGAGCAGCCAAGAAACTTTAGAGACTTTGAAAGAATGAAAGTGTGCACATACAGCAGCCAATTGTATGATGCTGCCGCGGAGGGGAACTCCGTGTCGGGAATGCATTTAGCATCTTGGTGGCAAATTCTGACTACTCTTTGCCAAGTGTGGACTAATTCTACTAACGGTGCTAAACCAGAGGAAGCTGTAAATTCCACCGACAGCACGACTCTTCTCAAGACACCGTCAGTGATGGCGATTCCGTCCACATCTCCTCTGCCTCCAAAGCTTCTGTCACTGACTGCAGCGACCCTCACAGCACAGGACCAAGCACGGGAACAGGACAACTCAGACAATGATTTTATTGACACTGATAAACCTTTTGATCCAGGTCCTATAGATCTGGAAAAGGAGCTAGACCTTTCCCCCACCCCCTTGTCTCTCCTGATGCATTGATTGTATTTTTGGGGAGGGTGAAAGGGAGTCTGAGGGATTTGTGGCAGGAATGCAAGTGGGAAACACTTCAGTGATGGGTTTTGGGAGTCGCTGTGGCATGTTTAGTATTTTGTCAGACAAATCAACCTCGAGAGTGGCAGCCTGTGCAATACGAGGCTGTTAAAGGGTTAAGAAAAGCAGTGCGGGAAGGGAGGATTCATAATACATTTGCTATGTCCCTTCTTGAAGTGATGGCAGAGCCTTATACGCTCACACTGCATGATTGGAAGTCATTGCTTTGTATGGTACTAACTGATACAGTATATGATGTGGTTATTTGATTTTTGTGAGCTATGTGTAGTGGCCTTGATTGAAAACCTTAATCGGGGAATTGCTGTTAACTATGAGCAGTTGGCTGGAGAAAATTAACTGTGCCGATTCTGTGACTCAGGCAAGGTATCCCAGGGACAACTGTTTGCAAATGAATGAGATGGCTATTAAGGCAGTCCGGATGCGGGAGTCTTGCCACAGTCTTGCAGGGTCCTAGAGAGTCACTAACTTTAATACTAACTTGAT
This sequence comes from Falco naumanni, assembly GCF_017639655.2. Taxonomy (NCBI): domain Eukaryota; kingdom Metazoa; phylum Chordata; class Aves; order Falconiformes; family Falconidae; genus Falco; species Falco naumanni. The sequence goes on from NC_054079.1 coordinate 26,725,903, forward strand.
TGATTGGCTTCAGAATATTTTGCAACAAGTCGAACATCAGGAAGCTCAAGGGATGCTTTTAAAACAACTAGCTGTGATAATGCCAATGAAAATTGTAAACGGGCAGCTTTCACAATCGCAACCCCAACATGTGTCAAATGATTGTAACGCAGAACTCACAGCAGACTGTAATTCTCAGGCTGAGTTCTGGAATGCAGCATAACAGATTTTTGCTTCTCTAATCTCTTCTGTAAGAATAGTACACGCTCTTAACTTGCTTAGTAAATTAGGCTGCTAGCTTGCTAAACAAAGTAATACTACAAATAATATTTTTTTTTCTGGCTTATTAACAGATGTTGATTCTGTCCATCATATGTTGCTACAGAACCGAGTTGCTATTGATTTTTATTATTAGCACAGGGACACAAGTGTGAAGACTTTGATAGGATGTGTTACGTGAATCTGAGTGACCACTGTGAATTAATTTACAAAAGTATACAAAACTCAAAAGCCTTAAAACAAAGATCTGCAACAGAGCCAGGGGCGGGATGCCTTTGGTCTCTTCTCACGGCTGGGAAACTTTGGGCCATGACTCAAAAGTATTACAGGATTTATTATAATTATCTTTAACCACCTTAGTGACGTTTGCCTTAGGTCTCCCATGCTTTTTTTTTTCTGTATCCAGTGTTTAGTTGATTGTAACATAAAGCAGGTCATGGTCACCCAGCTACATACACCATTTGCCTCCTTGCAACTAACAAGCAAAAAAGGGGAGGATAGAGAATGTCTGAGGAGATATACAGGAGAGGAAACTGGAGAATATTTGACCTAACAAGAGATGAGAGAACAGCTAGGTATTGTGAAGGAGAATAGGAAAGATAAACATGGTTATCTAGTGTTTAATAGGTGTCTGCATGCTTGTAGAGATATATAGCATTGTAACTGCATGAATGATTCCTGCCCTGAGCCTGGTGGAGCATACAGCTGTGGTTTGTGTCCGGGCTCAGAGATGTAAATAGGGGCTTCTCTGTTATGGTAAAGTATTTATCTTTGCATAAAAAAAAGAGGGAACGAAGGGAATGACCCCAGAGGTATGTTCAGAGAAGGCATGCTATGTTTCGAACTTTTTGACTGAACCAGTTCTTGTTTGGTGTGCCTTTCCACCTATGTATAATGTTAATCCAAAAGAAGATGATATTGTTTACACTTTGAGTGTCGATAATTGTCTTTTTGTAGATGCTAATGGCTTTGATGGGAACGTATTGCAGTGGTTCTTCTCTTATCCGGAGTAACAGCAGGGAAAGCATTAGAGTTAAATCACCTTGTTTGGTAGGCAATTAAGAATGCGAGTCAAAATTGCCACTGCTTTTTGTTGTTGGCTCAAGGACATGGCTGTGAGGATTTTGATGGTATGCGCTGCGTGGATTTTAGGCGCCCCATTGCAGCAACATGTTATCAAAATCTGAGAAAATTTCAGCCTTTTTGGCATTCATTCAATCAATTGGCAGTATTGTTTGTTTGCTATTACCTTGGTTGCTGTCATGTTTGCAAGGGCCCTGCAGAACACGGCAAACCTGGTACTAGCTGTTCAAAAACAAAAAAGGGAAAATTGTAAAATTGTACGGAACAGAGACAGTGGGTTATTTTGACACTGACAATATGTCTTAGTTGCTTTTTTATTTGTTCTATTACTTATACCTTGTTTTTACTCGTTCGGTTTCAAAGGTTCTTTTTGTGCAACAGGAAGGGGGAGATGCAGGAGCGGTCTGGAAACTAGGACCATGCGTGGCAATCAGTTAGCTGAGGGGAATGTGCTCGAGCTTGTAGGTCAGGAACCCTCACGAGGAGTGTGAATAGACACAACAATTAACATGATGAGGCATGTTTACAGAGCACAGGGGAGTGGGAGACGGATGGTGCCAAGGAAAGATAACACCTTGCAGTTAATTGATGGTAGTTAACCACCAATCAGGGATTGCCTAGTATGCAAGGCTTAGCTTCAAGAACCAATCTGTTTAAAACGCGCAGCTTCTGAAAGTCTATAAAACCTCGTGCTTCTGTACAATAAATTGACATTTGCTTGCATCAAGCTGCGTCCCGTCTCTTCATTCGCCGCAATATCCCTAGAAGGACGGAGAGGATTAAAACCAGAAATTGATCGATTGTTAGCACAAGGAATCTTAGAGCCTTGTATGTCACCCTTTAACACTCCCATTCTGCCTGTAAAGAAACCAAATGGGAAATATCGGCTCGTACATGATTTAAGGGAAATAAACAAAAGAACTATCACCCGGTTCCCTGTAGTAGCAAATCCATACACACTGCTGAGCATGGATGGACTCATGCCAGTCGCATTAAAGGCCCAGTGACGAGACCCCACTGGAAAGTAATCAGTACTCCAGGTGACACCAAGATAACCCTGAAAAGATAACGTAATGATAGAGACTTTATTTGATTATTTTGCCGCATTACCTTTTGGTATAAAGTGTGTATTGCTGTTTATATTTGCTATAATTATTTCTTTTTTTATCTATTATATATGGAAGCGTACAAAGTGTGTTGAAGGAAATTGCTAAACTTATGCAACCACACAATATTGAATATAGAAGATATGCTGATGTAAATAATATATGCACTCTAGATATACGAATTAGATGTAATAATTTGAACTGCAATTGTTATCCATTTGCTTGTTTCAGGTGTAAGGTATGCCAGAATAAATGGTGGACACACTGTGAATGTGGATACCCTCCGATAGGAGTTTACACACAGTGTTGAAAAATCCAAAGAACTCTCACTGAGTGGAAATTAAAACAATTAGAGTCTAAACAAGAAATTATTCGAGAATCCCATGAGTGGTGGGAAATTTTTACCAAAGGAATAAACCCTCAATATTATTGTTACCACTCCAACGAACCAGTCCCCTTTTGTAGCTGAAATCTTGGCTATAAAGTGCAGAAGGGAAGTACTAACCATGTCTTGCTTTGCCCCATTAGTTAAAGCTGCAAAGTGGGAAGCCTATGTAAACAGGCAGAAAGCCCGAAGCAGCTGTTCTCCTGAAGAATTCCCTTGCTGCCGAGAAGATGGTACACCCCGTGGCTCGAAGCAACCGAGTCGACGGGCAAGGCAGAGGAGGAACAAACTGTGGAGAAAAGAACCAGAACAATGAGACACAAAAGCAGCAATGGCCGAACTTCCCCAGGACTGGTAAAAATATACTTAAATTGGCAAAATTGACAGACACCCTTTTTCCTGGTATACCGTTAGTTTTGTTATTGATAATAACACAAGCAAATGGAAACCCTCATGAACCTATGGCCTGGAAATTATATAATTTACCAGAGTCAAAATTAATTCAAACTCAGATCGGTCCAGGGAAGTGGAATTTCTCCGTGCATCTATATTCCCTGATACCTATAGAACAGGGCTCCCCTGTTTTTACCCCAGATCTAGCAAAGCTTCAGGCCCAATGCAAGGCATTTTATATATGTCCAACCACTTTGTTGTCTGCTTTAGCAGGACCGCTTATTATGTTGATTCTGGGACTTATAATTGGGCCTTGTATACTACGCTATATTTTACATTTTATTAAAGAACGGTTTGACATAGCTAAATTGCTTATTTTAACTACGAGGTCTGGGGCAAAATATAAGAGTGTATCTATTAATGAGGATGAAGATTGTTGTGAATGCGTTATGCCACGTGAGAACTATGCCTATTGTAATTGTGAGGTATTACCTTGTGAGTGTTATGATAAATGTTGGGATTGTGGAAAAGGTTTGCTTGCAGTGCCGAGAATGAAAGTAGCGTCTAATAAACAATAATAGGATAAAAAGAAAAAGGGGGGATTGTGAGAAACTATGGACTAGGGTATTGTTTATTAAGATTTATGTTAAGCCCAATGTAAAGGTTAGGCAACAAAAGATATGAAAACGCTTATGCAAACTAAAACAGCCACCAGATACCGCTTGTGCAAGATAAGATAACCACCAGATGTCCAGGAACCGACAGAAACAGGATAAACAACCCCATATAAGGACATATGAGTGAGGGGTCAACTATGGGACAAAGGAGGAAGACCACCAGGAGGCAGAAAATGACCCCCTAACAACAACTGAAGCATGTGCAGAGTACCTCCACTACTTCATGAACAGGGAAGTAAAAATGTATAAAAAGGGACTGTTTGAACTGCTCAGAGCGGCAGTTGGCGGAGCGCAGACTCCCCTGCCGTCCAGCGCTGTTTTTGCTCATATTCTACTTGCTATAATTAAATAAAATTTTAATTGGATTATGATCCGTTGTGGTCTCAATTTATAACAGTTACCCTACTTGCACACCCCTCATGTGGAACATGCGGGCGCTGCAGCTTTACCTCTGCCCATGCTGCTCCCTACAATCTGCTAATGCGCATGTTAGTGAGAAAGCCCCCCCCAGAAGTTTACTTTGCACCCCTGAGGAGTGGACCCCTACTTGGTGCACCCTGTACTGCCAGCCCAGTAGTTGGATGCAGGCTACTCACGAGGGAGGAGGCTGCTTCTCTAGGTTACCTGGAGGTTGCAACGCCAGCAGGGCCACTTCTGGCAGCATTTAACCCAGTTTTACCGTTTCTCTGTTGCCATTTCTTTTTCCCCATTTGCAAAATTTTACTGCTTCTTTTCTACTAATTTTTTAAGCTGACACCACCCACCGCCACTTCCTGCCAAGTCTCTTTTGTAATTCCCTGGTTACTGTTTAATCCACCTGATGGTCATCATCCTCTTCATTGTTATCAGTTTGAGGCAAAAGCCCTCTCAGACAGTTGTGGGTGTCCCATTCACACCCGCAGTTACACTAACATCCCTATCTTATCAGTGTTTGTTATCTAGGCATTTGTTTTGGTTTAACCCCAGCCGGCCACTGGGCACCACGGAGCCGCTTTATTCACTCCCCCCAGCCGGAGGGGTGTGGAGGAGAATGAGAAAGGAAGGCCTTGGTAACGTAGCCGAGTGGTCCAAGATACTGGATATAGGTTCCCCGCGGGAATGTGGGTTCGAATCCCACTGCTGCCAACTGGAATTCCCCCCTTCCTTTTTTTAATCCAAAGGAAAAGGGAAAAAGGAAAACAAGTGATGCACAGTACAACTGCTCACCACCCACTGACTGATGCCCAGCCAGTCCCTGAGCAATGATCACCCCCACAGCTAACCCCCAAAGTTTATATACCAATCATGAAGTCCCACGGTATGGAATACCTCTTTGGCTAGTTCAGGTCAGCTGACCTGGCTGTGTCCCCTCCCAGTCTCTTGTGCCCCTCCAGCCACTGGCAAGGAGGCCTGAGAAACCAAAAAGTCCTTGACTTAGTATAAACAGCAACAACTAAAACCATCAGTGTGTTATCAACGTTGTTCTCACATCATAGCCAAAACCCAGCACTACTAGCTACTAAGAAGTTAACTCCATCCCATCTGAAACTAGGACAGCCTTGTTGCCAGGAAGAAGCCTTACAGACTGCCCCACAATAGTATTATTCTTTGGGTTATATTGTTATCTAGATTTCCTTAAGAGCCTTGTAGAAGACTAACAGTGGTTGTGGGTTGTTTTTTTTAGAATGCGTTTATATGATTATATTATTTGACATATATTGACACTGGGTAAGTAGAAATATAGGTTTTTAGAATCTGATGCTCTGAAGGGTAAACTAAGTGGTTCACCTCTTGAAAAATCTGTTCTCAATATTTTGTTCTATGATATATTTCTGGTTTTAAAAGACAGGTTTTTTCTGTGGTGTTTCTGAAATTCATCAGTGCTTGATGAGGTGTGTATGTATGTGTCCTAAAAAACTGAATGTGCACAAACAAAGTTGCACTATATTTGCAATTGACAGTATTGCTAATGATCTTTTTTTTTAAGAGAATCAGAAAAAGAATTTGGGCAAATTTTTTCAAAGTATGATTAAGTAGATGAAAGCTCAGAAAGAAGTGTTGATTTAGGCTCAGGCTATTCAAATATTACCTATTGTATACTGTATTTTCATTTTATCATCACAATCGCTCTATTGGGTTTTTTTGTAATATAAATACCCTGAAGCCATGCTGACTACTCTTGATGATTTTTATGTCTTTAATGTGCCTGGAAATGGTTTCCAGGATTAGCTGCTCCATCACCTTCACAGGGAGGGAGGTGCAGCTGATCAGCCTGTAGTTTCCTAGGTCCTCCTTGAAGATAGGAGTGATGTTTGCTTTCCTCCAGTCCTCAGGCACCTCTCCCAGTCACCATGATTGATCAAAGATTTTTGAGAGTAGCCTTGCAATGATATCTGCCAGCTCTTTCAGCACTCGTGGATGCATCCCATCAGGCCTCAAGTCATATGTATTAGCAGTGCTTGCATCTTGTATCTTAACTTCCATCTACAGCCCAGAAACTCTTCTGCATACAGCCCTTAATGTCTGTTACTGTAATAACTGAGTGCTTCAAAATATTTGGAAAACTAGCAGTATAAAGGCCTGCTAGTATTCAAAGAATTATGCTCTTTTCCATCTCATAATATTGAGGAGTTAGGTTTGGAGTACATCTCTCTGGAACATGTAGGAGCTCTGAGTGATCAATGTTGTGTAACAACAAATAAAATAAGCACCAAAAGGTTTTCAAAAGTAAAAGAAGAAAATAACTTATTTTTTTCCCCTTCCTCTTCAGATCCAGACATTTAACATTGAAACACCATGCCAGACTGTGGAAGACTTAACGAATGGGGTTGTGATGGCTCAGGTGCTCCAAAAGATGTAAGAACAAATTTGTTTTCGTGATTTTTGGTGCACAAGTTTATCACTTGTACATTTCTCTGAACTTGAGTATATTTTCTTATTTCAAATTTGGCCAGTATTCAATAAGTACTCAACTAAACTATGTCTAGCAGTGCTTTTAATCTGGAATATGGGTACTACTTTTTTCTCCAACTTTCAGATAGTTATTTTAACAGCAATTAATATAAGCCTAAAAATATAGTACTTGGATAAAGTGTTTATCTAATGCTAATTTTATTGAAAAGTAAATTGGGTTAAACCTGATCTTATATGTTCACAAAACTTAAATTTAATCTTAAACATTTGAAGCCAGTGCAAGGTAAGTTATTAGCTTGGGGCAGTGTTTGAAGTTATAGTACCCTATCACATGTTAGAATTGCAGTAGATAGAAAAGATGAAGCTGTTAAAATTGTCTGTGTTACTGCTCACACTTTTGCTATCATTTTTATGAGTGTTAGAGGGGAGTGCAAATACTGAACAGGCACCAAAAATAACTCTGAAACTGCAGTTAGTCTTTCCAGGTCATGTCTTAGTTGTTTTAACAGGTCAGCATGGGGAATCTGGATTAAACAATAAAACTTCTGTGAGAAGGGAGCAAGGCAAAAAGCAGGATCACAGCCCTGGACTTCAGGAGAGCAGATTTTGACCTCTTCAGGGATCTGCTTGGAAGAATCCCATGGAATAAGACCCTGGAGAGAAGAGGGATCTAGGAGAGCTCATTGATTATTTTTTTTTCTTTCCAAGAATCACCTCCTCCAAGCTCAAGAATGGTCCATCCCAAAGAGCAGGAAATCAAGGAAAGGTAGCAGGAAGCCTGCATGGATGAACAAGGAGCTCCTGACTAAACTCAAGCATAAGAAGTGGTAGTAGGGAAAGGAGACCCAGGAGGAATACAGAGTCACTGTTATGAGTGTTCAGAGATGGGGTTAGGAAAGCCAAAGCCCACCTGGAATTGAACCTGGCAAGGCATGTGAAGGGTAACAAAAAAGGATTCTACAAGTACATTAACAGCAAAAGGGAGTCTAGGAAAAACATGGGCCCACTGCTGAATGGGGTAGGGGACTTGATGACAAATGGCATGGAAAAGGCCATGGTACTCAATGCTGCCTTCTCCTCAGTCTTTCCTGGCAAGACCAGCCTTCAGGAGTCACAGCTACTGAAACCAGAGGGAAAGTCTGGAGCAAAGACGACTTGTCCTTGGTGGAGAAGGATTAGGTTAGAGAACATTTAAACAAGTTGAACACACACAAGTCTGAGGGACCTGAAGGGATGCACTCATGAGTGCTAATGGAGCTGGCCAATGTAATTTGAGGCCACTCTCAATTGGTCTTTGAAAGGTCCTGGTAACTGGGAGAAGTTCCTGAGGACTGGAGGAAAGCAAATGTCACCCCTGCCTTCAAGAAGGGAAGACCCAGGGAACTACAGGCCAATCGGCCTCACCTCACTCCCTGGAAAGGTTCTGGAGCAGCTAATCCTGGAAACCATTCCTAGATGCAGACAAGGAGTGAAGAAGAGGGAGCCAGACTCTTCTCCATGATGCCCACTGACAGGAGAGGAGGCAATGGGCACAAACTGAAATACAGAAATTAGAATACAAGAAATTGCATTTAAAGATTAGAAAATACCTTTTTACTGCGAGGGTGATTTGAACATTGGAACAGGTTGCCTAGAGAGCTTCTCTTGCTGTAGCTGCCCCTGTTTGAGCATGATTTTGAGGAGCCTCTTCCAGTCTTAGCTATTCTGCTTCTATAAGCTGAATGGCTTTGTTTTGATAATGTAATTTTAGTGGTATGCAAGGACATTACATTCTTAGATTAAAGGAAAGGGAAAATCACTATTATACTGGATAATAATAAATTTTTATTTAAACCAGCATGCCAGTATATAGTCTACAGTGTTTCTGTATACTATCTGAATTTGAGAATGAAAAGTTTTGAAATGCTTATGTTCAAGTGTATTAACTGTCTAACCTTGACACCATGCACAGTGTTTGGGGACTATAGATAAGCATAGTAGTTAATATATTGTAGTTAATATAGTAGTTAATATATATCAAGAACTACTTGTTTTCAGAAAGAGTTTTTTTTTTAACCTTTCATTAGAAGAAGTTTCAGGTAAGAGAGAAACGTATCTGTTGTGGGAAACCCAAATAAGTCCAATAGCTTAGTAGTGGAAAAAAGATGGATTTTTTTAATGGAAGTTCTGAAGAAACAGCTATTTTACTGAAAGAACAAATACAGTCATCTGAAGATTTCTCACATAACTTCTCCTGTAAATAAAGTGAAGCATCAATTATTTATAAAAATAATAAATGCTGTCCTCTGTATACTTTGCTTTAAGGGAATCTTTGCAATTGTGGATAATGTCAGCAGTCCTGGCTGCTTTAGAATAAGTGAAAAAACTTTTTTTGATTTGACATAAAAGAAGACAAAAGATAGAAATTGTAGTTATAATCCAACATTTAAAATAGCATAGTTTTAAGTTTTCGAAATGTGACTATCTGTTGACACGGAAGGTTCGGACACAACTTATACAACCAATGTGATCAAGTTAGTGCCACTTTATTAAGGGATACACAGCAATGTATACACTAGCAAAAACACACACATTGCTTCTAGATTGCTAATAGGCTAAAGCTGCTTGTCTATTCACTCTCCTGCACTCTATGACTGGTCACGGCGTGGTATCCATGCTCCTCGCCTACATTCTGTTTCGACATTCTATTTTCTTATTTTTCAGTCCAACTCCTTTATCTCTTTCCCAAGTACAGTTCCTTAATAGTCCAACTTTCTTATCTCTCTGCCAGTACACAGTTTCTTTGTCTCCCTTGGCCATGCATATGTCCTTCACAACACCTGCAGCTTGTTACAGCTTCGGCCTGCTATTACAACAAAGTTACTTGGTCTGGATTGCTCATAATATGTCTGTTGTCTTCCAGCCATTCCACAACTATCAGTGCTACAAGTCCAATAAGAAATTGGATGCTGTTTCTTTCTTCAAGATTGTAAAATTCTTCCTCTCTTACCTGCTAAAGTAGAAGTTTATTCCCATAGATGGTAAGCAAGCTTAGTAAATTCTGTAAGAAGTCAAGATTTTAATCAAAATTGTCTTTAAATTCTTCATTGGAGCACTTGGTAGAGAAAAACAATTATGACATTGATTTTGGATGTTCATCAGTGATCAACTTGTGCAGTTTTCCTCTTAGAGTGCAATTCCCATTTACTTTATGACATGTCAGCAATTGATAAGTGTCATTGTTCTTTTGTTATCTTTTTAAACTTACTAGTTCAAGGACCGGTCTGAATTGGGATCTAAAAAAAAATAATACTATACTTTGATTGTATATCAAAATAAAGCTTGAATAACAGACCTCAATTGTCGCGACGGAGGGAAGACACAGTCACTCAATATGAGTGATCAGCAGACTTCATTTATTGTGCCTTACAGTCACCTTTTATGCCTTGTTATAATTAGCTCATACATATTACAAAAGTTAAGCTCATTATTGGTTAGTTGCCTAAATACCAAGTCCGCCCCTAGTTTCTCTTCTGTAGTTATCTGTTCCCACCTGCAACATTCTTTTCCCACCGAAATCTTCCTGTTATTGTGTAACAAGGACAGCCAAAGACAGTGTATTTTGCTTTACTTCAGATAATCTGAGAGCGATGTGCATTTTTGTCCAGCCAGCTGGACTATGTCTATGTGACCCTTTTCAGCTAGCCAGTTATCCACAATTCCCCCGTTTTTATTTTGGGCGACATAGGCTTGGTTGACCATTTTCAATAACAGCGTTTTAACACAGGAAAATACACAGCCAACTTATAAAATCTCAGTTCAGAAGTATAATTCCTGAAATACTTGAAAAATAAAGTTAGCTTGAAGCTTTAATTTAGATGCTCTTTCTGTTCCAGTGATATAAAAAGTTTAAAAAATTCAAAGGTAATTTTAAAGTTCTGAACATGGACTAATGCAAGCTCAAAACCCAAAAAGAAACCAAACTGATGTTTGACTAGGAATATTTGCAAATATTTTAGTGGAAAATCCCTGGCCATTAACAATTTTCTGTCCAAATAACAACTGCCCTTATGCAACCAACCAGTCCATACATTTTCTGAAGAATACCTCACTGATATCAAAGAATTAACAAAGGGAAAAAATTAGTTCTAAGCTATATACATTCATAAGTGGATTTTTCAATAGTTACATACAGATTTACACACTAAGCCATAATGGCTTGTAGGTGATACACACAAGAAGAGTACGTTGCTTATCTGTCTGAATGTCTATGCTAAATTTGACAGCTATGCCACAAGCCAAGCCTACATGGGTGCTGTGTGTTATGCACGTTCCTTAACAAACAGAAGTATAATAGACAAATTCCCAAGATCTAGTCCCCAACCTAATTATATTATTTTGTGGCCAATTAAGGAAAATAACACAAATGTGCATATCTACATGTGCACACACCTTTTAGTTCAGAACCAATCTGTGATAAAAGGCCTTAGCCTTATGGCATCATGGAATCTTAACGAGTACAGTAATTAAAAATGCAGTCTTACTGTAAGTGCGATTTATGCTGACATTCCCTCAAATGCTACACGTGAGTATTTCTCACTCAACTGCCTCAAGTTAAAATTGTAGTATTTGTTAATATGTATTAAAAAATCATTAATTCTCTACAATAGCAGTTGACTTCCATAACACTATGTAAGCAAAAGAGGCTTAAGATGGGTTTTCTGAATACTAACAATGAATTTTAGACTCAGGTCTTGAAAGATTTCACTCTGCCAGATGTAGAAACACTGTTGCACTCCAGTTGTGATATCCCTTTTCCCAAGTTGTCACATGCACATCTCGCTCAAGCAACATTATTGTTAAAGTTTCTCTCTGCTACATAAAAGCATATTGCACTTGTAGATATAAAAGACAGCACCCTTACTTAGATTATTACCTTATTACCTTGTAACTCTTAGTATACCTTGTATCTCTGATTTCATCACTTCAAAAATTCACCAGGAGCAGATAAAACCACAGCATCAGACTAAACTACACCTTAACTGCCGATTCAAATAAAGGCATTCTCTTCAGATATGCCTAATGCTTACAAATAATTTTGGCTGGTTTTGATCAAAAAACTATTATTACAATAATGATCAAAAATAATAATCCCATTTGCAAAATGCCTTTAAGCCAGCCTCCTAGTCCCACCCAATTTCCACATTCAGAATACAGCATAAATACAGAATACAGAATAAATTATCTCCATCAAGGCAAAAAGGCTTCTCTTCAAGCACAGAGATGTTTGCTAGTTCAAGGCAGAAACCCATTTCTTGTAGGGGACATCTGAAGCACTTTTTTTGGTGGGTTTGTAATCAATTCCGTATTTTTCCTTGAGAAGCTTAAGCTGTTCCTCTTGTTTCAGGAGTGTTTCCAACTCTGATTTGTCGAATAGGTCCATATTTCCCAAAGATATCATACATTTCCTCCGCTGTGATTTTATACGGCAGGTTCCGAATATAAAGGATCCGATTGACCTCTGGGGGCAGCCAGATGTTAGCTCGCTTGGCCGCTTGCATCGCCATGGCGCCGATCGGAGGGGGGGGGGGGCGGTGCCGCCTTGGAGAGAAACCGCGGCCGGGAAGGGGCCTGCCGGGCCGCGCCGCCGCTCGCCGCTGCCGCGGGGGACCCGGATGCTATCCCATACGCTAATAACCCGGGTAATGCCTTGTTACAATCTATGTCCCGAACGCTCCGCTTTTCTAAAAAGCATTTGAGCAAATCGCACGTCGCTTGTCTCTCCATACCGTCGTCAGCGCTGTTGCAGCCTTTGCGAGACTTCGGCGACGCGTGGCCGGCGGGACCCTCTGTAGGTGCTCCCGGGCGCGGGGACTGTGCCCTGCCGCCTCCTGCGCTGCTTTCAGGACCGGTACCCGAATCTCCGTCGAACCGTGGCTCGCAGGTTCAGCCCTCTCTAGGGTCCCTGTTTGGGCGCCATTTGTCGCGACGGAGGGAAGACACAGTCACTCAATATGAGTGATCAGCAGACTTCGTTTATTGTCCCTTACAGTCACCTTTTATGCCTTGTTATAATTAGCTCATACATCTTACAAAAGTTAAGCTCATTATTGGTTAGTTGCCTAAATATCAAGCCTCCCCCTAGTTTCTCTTCTGTAGTTATCTGTTCCCTCCTGCAACATTCTTTTCTCACCGCAATCTTCCTGTTATTGTGTAACTTTTGCTTTACTTCAGATAAGCTGAGAGCGATGTGCATTTTTGTCCAGCCAGCTGGACTATGTCTATGAGACCTTTTTCAGCTAGCCAGTTATCCACACTCAATAATCTTACTGATAGTATTTTTAACTTTTAACTTATTACTGGTGACTTGGGATGCTGTGCCCCAACCCCACCCCCCCAGTAAGCAAGGAAATCTACTCTGAGATACTGCTTTCAACTGTGATGTCAAGTGATTTCTTAAAAAGAAAAGTATGTACCATGTGAATATTATGTTTCTATAGCAGTACTTGAATTTTATTTTTCCCTCAGCAATTGTCACATTGATACTGAATGTTAGCTTGACTTTGTCAGTGTATCCAGAGAAGTTTTAAGATCAGCTAAGCAATTGTAAGTCTTCTGCTGTCTCATGCAATAATTTGAGTCTAACAAAATTACTCTTTAGCAATTTTAACTCATGTCAACTCTTATCCAGTTTCATCACTTTGCATGCTTGTGTTATGAAGATATTGATTCTCATACATGGATTTAACAATAACCTGGACTGTATTTCTATTGAGAAAAGCTTTGGAGCAAAGGAATTGCAGCAACAAGTTGATCTTAGAATTCTAAAACAATGATAAGGCATGCATGATTTCTAAGGAAGAATATGATTGCTTCTCTTCTTATAGTAGTAGTGTATACCTTCAGTGGATCCTTGATGTAGCCATTAAGGGTAGCAAACACAATAGACAGCTGTGTCTCTGAATGTGAAAGGTGGGCACATGGATGTGGTCACTATGTTTCATCTAAATAGTTTGTTTAAAAAAAACTGATAGGGAGCCAATAGACAAAGCTATTGTAGAGAATACAAAGATAAAGCATTCATTGCTTTTAACAATTTGAAAAACAAATTTGAAACTAGTCAAGTTCTCCATTTTACTACTTCAATTCAAACAGGTACTACAGAAAGGATACTTATTTAAGTAAGGTAGGTAGGAGTGTTCAGACAAATAAAAGTAGTTGGAATAGAAGAGTAGTGAGTCTTCTGCATCAGCAGCACTGGTTCCTTCCCTATCCCCAGAAGGAGCACTAAGTAGAATAAAGTCGACACATAAGTAGAAATGTATAATAGCAAGGCAGGTGCATGTTAGAAGTTATTCAGAAGTCATGCATTAAAGTTTAATAGTGAAGAATAAATTAGGCCTAAAAATAGTAGATTACTATAAAGAAGGGAATGGAGCCTGGATCATAAGCATGTAGTCTGTGACTTACAGGTGTCATCTTCAACGAAGAACTGAGAGTTTTTTCACCTCACTCTTCTAATCCTTCAGCAAGTGGATCTTAAAGACAAATTTAAATGGACACTGGAGTCAAAATCCACTTAAAATTTGTTTCTCTTATTCAACTGAGAAAGGCAAACTACTACTTCTGTAAATGATGTTTCCTGAAGTTTTGGGTGATGGGGGTGTGTGTGAGTACAGCTGCCTCCAATTTAAGGACCTCCACCAATGTGTGTTCATTGAGGCTAATAACATTAATTGTATTGAGGAGGGAAAGAGATTTCTGATGACTTTTCAGTGCATCAGGAATTTCATCATCATTGTACTGGGACTGGCTGGAATGGAGTTAACTTTCTTCATAGCAGCCCATATGGTGCTGTGCTTTGGATTTGTGACTAAAAGTGTTGATAACACACCAATGTTTTGGATATTGCCAAACAGTGTTTGCACAGTGTCAAGACTTTCTCTTTTTCCCACTATGCCCCAGCCCAGCGAGTAGGCTGGAGGTGAGCAAGAGGTGGGGAGGGGACACAGCTGGGACAGCTGACCTGAACTGACCAAAGAGATATTCCATGCCATATAACATTATGCTCAGCAATAAAAAATGGGGAGTTGGTCTTTCCCAAGTAGCTGTTGCTCAGAGACTGGCTAGCCATCGGTCTGTTTGTGGGAGGTGTGGTCTGAACAGTAATGGAGTCTTACAACATGTTCATGGCTTCTTTCCATACAGAGCACCCCTGCAGTCCCCTGCTACCCAAACCCTACCAATTATGCCAAATAAACCATTTTTTAATGCTTCTATGCTAAGTTTTTGATCACTGATTTAGTCCCTTGGTTTGATTATAAAGAAAAAGCATTGTTGTCGATGTTAATTCTCATGATCTAAACTTTAGAACTTTTGAGAAGAGAACAGAAATTTTGACACTTGCGTTAGGAACAATACTGAGGTTACTTTCTAACAGCAGAAGAAAGTATGATTTTTTAGACTCACTTGGTGATTACACTCTTACAACTCTCAGAGATTTGCTGGTATCATACTTTCTCTAGATGTTTCTAGCTATTATTTAATTTGGCATTGAAGTACTGTAAAGAGAATTGTTGTTGGCACTTTTCTGACTGTTGTTATGTGTGAATTTCTTTGAATGGATTGTTCATCAGCTGTTAGTTCTTCTATCCTTCATGAAGACCAGATGGGACACTTGCATTTAACTTAATTGCATTTCAAAGAGCCTTCCAAAAATGAATGTCCAGAGAGCTAAATAAAAGTATAGGGAATCCATGACTTGTGTCAAGAAAAAAGTGAAGGTAGAGTGATGATCTCTGTACCAGTCATTGCTGCTGTAGCTAAGAAAAGCTTTTTTAATCACTGTTGAAATATAGGACTCCAAGGGTGAACTGAATTGGTGCTGAACCCTAAATTTTGTGGGTTTTCCTCAACTGATGCCTGCCTTGTTGAATATTGCATATGCAGTGTTAGTCATCGAATTCCTCCAAGCAAATGTCTCTGTGTGGGTGTTTCCATCTTGTTTTCCATCTTGCTTTTCAGAGTAGGCTTTTTTTTTTTTTAACTATGAAAATATAAGACCAATAATTGATATAATCATGGCATTGCAGCCTTGAAGCAGCTGAAAATGTTTGTGACCTACCATGGCCTTTAAGAATGATAAGATGAGGTCACTAAGGAAGTCCTCTTGGTCTTCTTTGCCAGTGAAGCACAGATAATTATGTCTACTTGGTGTCTCTGGAGAATACAGCAGTAAATTGAATAGTGTTTGGCAGCAACATGTGATAGTTGAAGTCCAGAAGTTAGGATTGCTTTTTGTGAAACTGAAGTCTGGAGATTGACTACTACATTAACTCTCAGGAGCCTTACCCTTTCAAAAACTGTCATTCTTTTTTTGGACCGTAGTGACTATTCTTTGTCTGAAATATGAGTCTTTCCTTATGTTGGCATATTGCTTTAATACCACTTATTTTTCATTCCTTATCTCTCTTTACTTCTGATCATAACACTGTCCTAAATCTGTGTTGTATGTGGAATGGAAAATATTATTTCAGTGAGCATTAGGAAATGTTACCCTTGTTATCTTGTCTCTGAATTGGGGGGCAAGAGGGAGGGAGTGTTAGTTGTCATGAATAAGTAGCTCACAGAAGATATGCAAGAGAGGAAGGAAATTTATAGAAATAGTAGAATGCTATACAAGCAATAGGTATTCTCTTTTTCTATGTCTATCTTGATTGCTTCATCAGAGTGCAGAAGATGGAAAATCCTTTAAAGAAAGCTAATGGCAAATCTTTTTGTGAAGAATTGCTATGAAGAAATATTTGGAAAAAACTGTGATGTTTGATAGAAAGTATATCAGATAAGTATGTTCTCAGTAGCAAATACTTAATTCTAGTGCTGCTTTTAATATTTTTGAGTGTATGAAGGCAGAATATTTTTGTTCACTCTCAAGCTTTCCTGTTTGAGTGTTGCAGCTAGCATCTAGCAATGGCAATTCTTGATGTGTGGGGAAAAAACGCACCTTAATTTTGCTAATTTTTTCAAGTGTTGAAAACATGGTAGTTTACCCTGAGAGTTTAAGCCCCAGCATTAACTTATAATCTATAACATTAAGAAAGGAACACTTTTGACTTGGAGACATGGAAGAAATTTGCAAGATGCTTTCTAAGTGTTGCAGTTTCCTCAAAAGTATTAACCTACCCATAGCATGAAGATAAAGCTGGGATATGAATAGGGTGTAAATACTTAGATAAATGAATAATAGCAGATTCTGAACTTTTGTATACTGACCGTATCTATATAGGTAGTCACTTAAATCTGCCTGAAATAAATGTTGAGTCACTGACTAAGGTATCAGTACTTGAAATTTGTGTTCTTAACAAATGTTCTAACTTTTTATGTATTTTCAGAGATCCGACTTACTTTGATGAAAACTGGTTAAACAGAATCAAAACAGAAGTAGGAGATAATTGGAGGCTAAAGGTATTTGGTTTGTTTTGCTTGCCTGCAAATCTGTTTATCAGTTCTTAGTACAATATTGTTTGTGCTTAAATAGCAATGTATTTTTAAATTACTGTTTTGCTTTATAATAGAGTATATTGAATATAAGATGATTTTAGTTATTTGTTACATTATTATTATTACCCTGTACTTTAATGAAGAAAAAAAACAAACAAAAGTTGAGTTTGTAAATGTTTCATCAGCTGAAAAATAAATGATGAAAAATAAATCTTAAAATAGATTGTATGTTTAAATTAACATTTGAGCAACTGAGAAGTGTGAATAAAGGGATTTACTCTTTTTATTAGAAAGTGTGAAAATAATTACCCTTTCAAACAAAGTTTGTGCTCTGAGAAATGACTGTATAAAAATAGCAAAGTAATAAGTAATTTATTTCCATAAAAAATAAAATTATGTTTCTTTTTACTTTGACAGCTCTGCAAAATTATTGAGTAAATATAGAGTAAAAAGTGATGCTCTTCTGTTTTGTGTATAATCAGTATATATGTTAGCAACACTGTATTTGCTGGATCATTTCTATCACCTGGTATGCTAGTACTTTTTCTTGATCCTTTCTTATGCGAACCTTCAGGGCAGTAGAAATTTCACTGGTGTAATTCAGGAGCATTTGGGCTTAAAACCTGAAAGAACACAGCCATTTATATGTCAGTGTAGCTTTAGGTAAAAAGTAAATTCAAATGTATACTGGCCACATTTGATGGGAAAATCAGGATATATGTGACTTCCTAAAATGCCATTTCCAACATAGTTTCCTGGGGAAACAACACTGGCATGGTTTGTCTGTCAGTTCATGTGTCCCATAAACTCACCTTGTTCTGGTGTGCAAAAGCCTTTCTGAACCTGTTTCAGCTATTTTGTTACCGAAATCTCGGAATGAAGAACTTATCGACACCAATGTGATGCAGATAAGCAGACACTTCTTTATTGACGGCCGGGTGTGTGAGCGAGTCCTCTCACGATCAACGCACACCAAGTCTCAAAATTAGACACCATATATAGAACTTATTCATACATATTCATTAAGTATTCATGCATAATCATAATACTTCCCGAAAATCATTAACATACCCTCCTCCCATATCCGATTCTGCGCAGTAACGGTTAGAAAGGTCCAGAAATGGGTCTGGGGTATGATTTGGGTAGGTGGTATATGAGTCGGTGGTTGCGATCTTCCCCTGCCGGAATTACCTTTTACTAAAGTTCACGGTTTCTTGGCAGGTAACCACAAGCTGTTCCAGTCGACTCTCCCCAGTTCCCATTAATCCTATTTTCTGACATTTCAATACACTTTCTACATACAGAAGACTAGTCAAACACAAAGAAATCTGTAAAACCCCACATTTGTTACCTAAGTTTTAAACAATGATTGTAGCCCATTCTTCTGGCCTTGGTACAGGACTGTACAAGGGATTTCATAACAGCTTTTACTGTGCAACTATAAGTTTCATTAAAATATATTTCTTATCCCTCTATATTTCTATTAAAAATGATTTTATAAAATCAAATAAAGTCAATTAATTCTAACTTATTAGCAAATCTGTAACATTTCCCCCTTTTGAAAGTGTTGAAAATTATTATTTCTATACTTTCACATTATTTACATAACATTTGTTTCAGCATATCTTGGTGGTCGACTATACCTTGGTGGAATAGTTGGTACTTCTCTCATGGTCATGCAGTTGACTGCAATTCTATTGATAAACTGTTTCTTCAAACAAGCATATACTAGCATGATCATCAGAAAGACAATTAGTAACAGAAACAAAGTTTTGATTATGGACTGTATCCAAGAGCTTAGATTCCATCCTAATTTGCTAAAAATTTTCCCCAGCCAGTCTTCTGACATATCTTCTCAAATTGATTCTGTTTCCTTTTCAATTTTACCTAATAGGTCCAGATCATGTTCCACATCTTGAGTGACATTTGGAATGTGAATGCAACAGTGGTCTAGTCTATCCTTGAGATATCCACATACCCCATACTCTTTAAGTAGAAGCATATCTAATGCCATTCTGTTTTGTAAGGTCATCTTGGAAGTCGCCTGTAACTGTATGTTCAATTCCTTAAACCCTTTCTTGGTGATGTTTGCTAACTTTCCTACTTGACCTGTTAACTGATAAAGCCATTCTCTATTTCTATATGATGCTATAGGATTCAAAAGTGATGCAAGAATCCAGCCAATTTTTACTCCTGTTGATGGTTCGTTCCAAGTATCATCATCTGTTTCAGACCTCTTGGTTCGTTTTAATTTCAAATTTTCCAAGGGTCCTTTAAATGGTGTTTTTTTCCAAATCGGGCACAATGTTGGCATGCCTAAAGTAATTTGTTTCACGTTACCATCTAATGGTAAATGAGTTGTTCAGGTTCCATCACTTAATGCCCAAATTAGATGTCCTGGACTTTGAATAGTAGATTTTCTGCAACTAAACAGAGTTACTCTTCTGGGTGTAAAGGCACTAGTTAAATTGAGAGTATTCTTAGGACCTTGGCAAAAACAACCATATTTTAAAGCAGCGGCCAAAGGAGGAATTCTTTGAATTATTAAGTCTGCATTGCTGCAATCATACACTTTTCCACCATGACACTATTTTATTCTCCTTCTCTCTCAATGAAGTTGTTTTATCATTGACTGAGGGTAAAACTGCAAAAACTTTTCCATCCCAAAGAAAACACCAAGGAGTTCTGGCCATGTACTGAAATTGGGAAAATATGGACATGGACCATATAGAGTCCCATTGTTCTACTAATTGCGTACCTTGGCCAGTTTTGTTACACTTCCATTTCATGATACTTTTGCTTACATTGGTTTTAAGTTGTTCATCATAAGAACACCATCCTAACTGGGGATTTGGAACCCAAGGAAGAACTCAAGCTATGGCACTAGGTCAGGATCCTGTTATAAAATCATAATTCAATAGTTTTTTACAATCTGTTTCTTTACCTGGCGACTTCCACTGTTTTCTGATAACCTTTACTTGTTCATACCATTGAGTTACTGACCTTTGTTCACAATAAGGGGTTTCATTTTTATGTTCCAGATTGGTCAGATTCATAGTTAAAATTCCCCATGGAATAGATTCACCTACTGCCCTTGGTATTGGTAAACAAACAGTAATCTGCGTAATATTTTGCAAATTGGCAAATCCTTTAATCAATCCCAACATCAAATTTTCCTCAAACATTTTTTTGGGAATGTTAATCACTTGTTCTGTTTCTAATTGTCTTTTGTTCCTGTCCACCAAGTCAGTCCATGATCCTTCCAACACTACCGACCAAAATAAAATCCAAAGAATAATCAAAACCTGATATAAAAAAATTAGACATGTTTCAGTGTCAGTTTTAAAGTCTCTGAGTCACGGTTAACAATCTTCCATGGAGTAGGTACTTTCTTCACCTGAGTATAATGTATCCAAGCATCTGATTCTGCAATCTTGATAGCTGTAAAAATGGTTAACAGTATCTGAAAAAGGTCCTCTCCAACATTCCTGCAGAGTTTCGGAGGTCCAGGTCTTCACATAGACATAGTCTCCTGGTTGGAAATCATGCACTGAATTCTCCAGGGATAAAGGTCTATTCCAAATTATTGCACTCTGAATTGTAGCCAAAGTTTTCCCTAGAGAAAGCAAATAGTTATACACATCTTGTTTTCCTTTTACATGTATGTTTGGATTTGGTTCTGGAGACTCATATGGTTTTCCATATAATAATTCATAAGGACTGACTATTTGGCTGTACCCTGATTCGTAGTAATATCAGTGGAAGTGCCTGAGACCACTTTAGATTAGTTTCTTGACAAATTTTACTTATTTGTCTTTTTTTTTTAAAGTCTGATTTATCCTTGCTACCTTCCCACTAGATTGTGGCCTCCAGGACACATGTAAATCCCAATTAATACCCAATACTTTTCTAATACTTTGAACTACTTCCACAACAAAGTGTGGACCTCTGTCAGAAGAAATTCCAATAGGAACTCCAAATCTTGGAATTATTTCTTGTAATAACCACTTCACTACTTCTTTTGCTTGTGTGGTGCGACAGGGAAGGGCTTCTGGCCATCCTGTAAAAGTATCAACCCTTACCAGGATGTACCGGTACCCATTTTGTCTAGGTAACTCTGAAAAATCTACTTGCCAGTAATCTCCAGGTTCTGTACCAGATTTCAATCTACCCATTTGAACTTTTTTCTTAATCCCTGGATTGTTTTTCAAACATACTTCACATTTTGCAGTTAACATTTTAGCTATTCCCAATATTTTAACTGATACTACTTGTTTCCGTAAAGAAGCTACTAAGGCTTCTGCCCCCCACTGACATTCCTGATGTCCTGTTTGAATTATCTCTCTCATCAGAAGAGGTGGAATTACTACTTGTCCATTAGGAGTTATCCACCACCATCCAACTAGGCTTTTCTTAGCATTCAATAACTGACCCATTTTTTCATCTTCTTCTGAATATCTTGTTTTTTCCCTGGGAAGGGTTACTGTTTTAGAAGGAATTACTGCAATCTGTAATGCTTGTTTCTTTGCTACCTTTCTTGCCGTTTTATCAGCCAAATTATTCCCAGCTATTATTTTTGTGTTCCCAATTTCATGTGCCTTACAGTGCATGATTGCTACTTGATCTGGTTTCTGAACTGCTTGCAATAATTGTAAAATTTCCTTTTGATGTTTAATGTTTGATCCTTGAGAGGACAATAGCCCTCTTTCTTTCCACAAAGCCCCATGGACATGCACTACCCCAAAGGTATATTTTGAATCTGTCCAGATATTCACTTTCTTGTCTTTACTTAATTCTAAGGCTCGAATCAAAGCAATAAATTCCGCTTTCTGAGCTGACGTGGTACTCTCCAATGTTCCTGCTTCTATAACTGTAGTATCTGTTGTTACCTCATATCCTGCGTATCGGACTCCTTGTTCCATGAAGCTGCTTCCATCAGTATACAATTCCCAGTCTGATCGCTCCAATGGTACATCCTTCAGATCTTCACAACTGGAATAAACATACTCGATTGTAGCCAAGCAGTCATGTTCCAGTTGTCCTTCTTCCTGTATGGAACTTGAAAATACTGCAGGATTTACCAGATTAGTCGTTTTTAGAATCACATCATCCTGTTCAGTCAATACCACCTGGTACTTCATCATTTGGCTCGGAGACAGCCAGTGTCCCCCCTTCTGTTCTAAGACAGTTATCACCATGTGTGGAACATAGACTGTTACTGTTCTTCCCAAGGTCAATTTCCAAGCTTCTTGTATGAGCATCACTGTTGCCCCTCACTGCTCGAAGGCAGTTTGGCCACCCTTTACTCACTGTGTCCAGTTGTTTGGAGAAGTATCTGACTGGTCCTTTCCAGCTTCCTATCTTCTGAGTTAACACCCCCAGTGCAAGGTGTTGCCTCTCACGGACAAACAAATGAAAATCTTTGGTTAAATCTGGAAGTCCCAAAGCAGGTGCAGACATTAAGGCATGTTTTAACTCTACAAAAGCCTTTTGCTGTTGTGGGCCCCATTCAAAGGGAGATTTCTTTTGGGCCTCGTACAGCGGTTTAGCTATTAGCCCATAGTTCATAATCCAAAGGCGACACCACCCAGTCATTCCCAAAAACACTCTGAGTTCATGAATATTTTTCGGCTCAGGTATACTGCAAATGGTTTCTTTGCGATCTTTTCTAATTGTCGCTGCCCTTTTGAAATTTCAAAGCCGAGATATATCACAGTCTGGCAGGCTATTCGGGCTTTCTTCCTGGATACCTTGTAGCCATTTAGTCCAAGAAAATTCAAGAGGTCAATAGTCACCTGTATACAAGTAAACCTTTCTTCTGTAGCAATCAGTATGTCATCCACATATTGTAAAAGGAAATGTCCAGGCCTTGATTTGTCCTGTTTCCAGATTTCAAGCTCCTTTGCCAGCTGATTTCCAAAAATTGTTGGGCTGTTTTTAAATCCTTGGGGTAATCTTGTCCATGTTAACTGCATTTTTTGCCCAGTTTGTGGATTTTCCCATTCAAAAGCAAACAGTTTTCTGCTTTCCCTTTCCAAAGGTATACAAAAGAAAGCATCTTTCAAATCAAGCACTGTAAACCACTGGTAAGTCTCCTTTAACGCTGTTTACAGCGTATAAGGGTTTGCTACTACAGGATAAATATCCTTAATTATTTGATTCACTGCTCTCAAATCTTGCACCAGCCCATATTCACCCGAAGGTTTTCTGACTGGTAAAATAGGAGTATTATACTCAGATTCACATTCTTCCAAAATTTTATACTCCAAAAATTTATCAATCAATTTCTTTAGTTCCTGTCTAACTTCTGGTTTGATTGGATATTGCTTAATTTTTACAGTCCCTGCTCCTTTAAGTCTATTTTGATAGGCTCTGTTAGTTTCAATTTTCCAGGATTATCTGCTTCCCATACTGTAGGGATCACTGCCAAATCCACCTCCAGTGGAATTTCCTGGTCCTTTACCTTTTCTTGTATCATCAGGATTTCTCTCGTTTTTGACTCAGGTATTTTCAAGAAAAATTCTCCTTCCTCAAAAACAATTTGTGCATTTAATTTGGATAACAAATCCCTTCCTAACAAGGGTATCGGACATTCTGGTACATACAAGAATTCATATATAATTATTTTATTTCCAAATTTCAAATCCAGGGGTTGCAGGAATGGCCTGTTTTCTTCTTTCCCGGTTGCTCTTATTATATTGGCTGTTTTTTGTTCCAATTTTTCCTTTACAGTTATTTAATACCAAAAATGTCGCTCCTGTATCCACTAAAAATTTAACTTCTTTTTCTCCCAGCTTAATTATAACCAGAGGCTCAGCTGGGTTCCCCTCCGGTCCCCTTCAATCATCTAAAACCATTACTTTGGCTATCTCCTTCTGAACATTTCCATGCCATCAAATCCATAACTGAAAAAGGCACTTTCACATACACTGGCCCATCGTTACCAACTCCCTGTCACAGGGGAGCTATTGTTTGTGTCTGCTGTCGAGTTCTCTGGGAAACAGGGGTATGAATTACAATCTCGGATAATCTCTCCTCCACATCTTCTATTCCACTGCTATCTGGTTCCCCCACCTGTCCTCGTGCCCTATATTCTTGACCCTGATTCCTTTCTCTCCTAGGAGGGGATATATCTAATTCTGGTCCGTCATCAATTTCAGAAACAATTCTCTTCTTCAAACAACCTTTCCCGATCTTACAAGTTGAACAGCACTTTTTCACTTGCTTATTATCAGCAGTTATAGCCATCACCAAATTATCTCCAACAGTTAACTTGCATTCATCCTGCCAGTCTTTTCTCTGTCTTAAGTAAAAGAACAAATCCACATATGGCATTTCACTCCATTTCCCTTCTCTTTTACAGTACAGCATTAACTGCAGAATAGTGTTATAATTTAGTGTCCCATTCATGGGCCACTTTTCCTGATTATCCAATGTATACAGAGGCCACCAATTATTACAATACTCAATCATCTGGTTCTTTCGCAAATCATCATGTAAATCTCTCCAATGTGCTAACAAACATCCCAACTGAGATTTTTTTCGGGACTTTGTCATTTGCAGCAAGATTACTTATACTTTTACTTTTAAACAACTGAGTTAACTTAGATGCCATGGTATAATCACTTTACAGTACAATACACAATCACTCAAATCTGTCACTCCGATCTGCGGATCTGAACTCCACACTCGCTTTCGTGCTCAATTGCACATCTCACCCTTACAGCCACACTCACACTTTTCCACAATTGTTACTTTAAACAAAGGTATGTAACACAATATTATACGCTTCATAATTTTCTCCTCAATACACAACCAAAGTAAACAATTCCGTAACACAAAAAAACCCTTCTATCTTCTTGTTAAAGGTGCTACCTTAGCGAACACTATAGCATATAGGTTCTTTATCTCCGCTATGTTCTTTTATCTTCACTGTTGTCCAACCCTGCAATAGCTTTCACTTATGTCTTACGGGCAGACGCTTAAATTTTCACTTCCCCTAGGATTCTTTTAGTCCAACCCTGCACAGCTTTTGCCGCGTCTGACAGGCAGACAAATACAGTGGGACTCTAACCCACTTCCTCCAGTGCACTTACTTTAGTGGGACTCTAACCCACTTACTACAATTACAAAAAAAGAAGTGTCTTACCAAAATCCAGGGAACGTCGCAAAGAGCCTTACGGATCAGGGATCAATGGGTATCCCTGAGAAATCCTCGGTGCCGGCTGGAACCGATCAGGTCCCAGATTCCTCCGGTCTCCTTCAGTGAGGTCCCATCTGGGTCGCCAAAAACTGTTACCGAAATCTCGGAATGAAGAACTTATCGACACCAATGTGATGCAGATAAGCAGACACTTCTTTATTGACGGCCGGGTGCGTGAGCGAGTCCTCTCACGATCAACGCACACCAAGTCTCAAAATTAGACACCATATATAGAACTTATTCATACATATTCATTAAGTATTCATGCATAATCATAATACTTCCCGAAAATCATTAACATACCCTCCTCCCATATCCGATTCTGCGCAGTAACGGTTAGAAAGGTCCAGAAATGGGTCTGGGGTATGATTTGGGTAGGTGGTATATGAGTCGGTGGTTGCGATCTTCCCCTGCCGGAATTACCTTTTACTAAAGTTCACGGTTTCTTGGCAGGTAACCACAAGCTGTTCCAGTCGACTCTCCCCAGTTCCCATTAATCCTATTTTCTGACATTTCAATACACTTTCTACATACAGAAGACTAGTCAAACACAAAGAAATCTGTAAAACCCCACATTTGTTACCTAAGTTTTAAACAATGATTGTAGCCCATTCTTCTGGCCTTGGTACAGGACTGTACAAGGGATTTCATAACAGCTTTTACTGTGCAACTATAAGTTTCATTAAAATATATTTCTTATCCCTCTATATTTCTATTAAAAATGATTTTATAAAATCAAATAAAGTCAATTAATTCTAACTTATTAGCAAATCTGTAACATTTTGACAAAGGGCTTAGAATTCTGAGATGTTTTAGTTCTTACAGGCTTATGAATATCAGTGGCTTAATAAAGAATATGCACAAATAAGTGCCTTGTGACAAAAAGGTAGGGAGGACTGCTGTTGTACATGTTTTGGTTTGGCCAACAGACCTGTTAGTATTGTATGCGCTGCCAGGCCAGTCACATGTAACTCTGGACTTATGTATAGCATGTACTGTGTCTTGACTAATAGGGTTGCCAGCAGAAGTGAGGGAAACTGATGAGGCAGTGTGGGTGGGCTGGGAAACAAGTGACATTCCTCCCCAAACCAGCTCTGTTAGTTCTGCTGCTCATAGAGCAGTTTATTTCAAGTAACTGATAGTTTGTTGAGGCATAGTTTTGTTGCTAGACAGTCGCTCTCTGTATCCAACACTATATAGTGTAATAGTCAGCCACTTGTATGAGCTGTCAGTATTACAAACCAAATAAAGGATCCAGCAATCCAGCCTAGAATGAAAAATGGGTGATGACAGAATGTGCAGGGGTTTTTGTCGCACTTCTCTGATACCTTCCCTTTGACCAGTAATCTTGGCAGCATTGACACAACTATTTAGAAAACTACCCAATTGTAAACTTTGATTGAATGTTCTTGCGTATGGAGAATATGGAAGACTCATGGATACATGGCTCCCTCCTCCCCTGCCACCTTCCCCCTGCACTGTAAGTTATCTTTCTATTCAGTTAGTTGGTTTACTTGCTGATAACTGCAAGGACAGTGTTTTATTAAAAGTATTGTTCAATTACTATACTGTATTGGGTTTACATGGCAAGGTTTTGGTAGCGGGGTGGGGTGGGGGTGCTGTAGGGGGGTGCTGTAGGGGTGGCTTCTGTGAGAAGACACCAGAAGCTGTCCCCATGTTGGACAGAGCCAGTTCCAGATGGCTCCGAGATGGACCTGCTGCTGGCCACAGCTGAGCCATTCAGTGATGGTGGTAGTGCCTCTGTGATAACATATTTAAGAAAGGGTAAAAAAAGCTGCACAGCAGCAGCTGAGGGAGAGAATATGTGAGAGAAACAGCCCTGTAGATACAAGGTCAGTGAAGAGGGAGGGGGAGGAGGTGCTGGAGTAGAGATTTCCCCTGCAGCCCATGGAGGTCCCCACACCAGAGCAGGTAGATGTGCCTTGAAGGAAAACACAGCCTGTGGAGTGCCTATGCAGGAGCAGGCTTCTGGCAGGACATGTGGCCTGTGGAGAGGAGACCATGCAGGAACAGGTTTTCTGGCAGGACCTGTGACCCCGTGGGGGATCCACGCTGGAGAAGTCCATTCGTGAAGGACTGCACCCTGTGGAATGGACCCATGCTGGAACAGTTCCTAAAGAACTACATCCTGTGGGAAGGACCCACATTGGAGAAGTTTGTGAAGGACTGTATCTCATGGATGGGACCCCACGCTGGAGCAGGGGAAGAGTGTGAGGAGGAGTTATGACCTCACTACAACTCCCTATTCCCCATCCCCCTGCGCTGCTCAGGCAGAGGAGGAGGTAGACAAGTCAGGAGTGAAGTTGAGCTTGGGAAGAAGGGAGGAGTGGGGGGAACGTGTGTTTAGATTTGTTCTTATTTTTTTCTCATTATCCTACTCTGTTACAATTAATTGGCAATAAACTAATTTCCCCAGCTCAAGTCTGTTTTGCCCATGATGGTAATCGGTGAGTGATCTCCCTGTCCTTATCTTGACT
Organism: Falco naumanni; assembly: GCF_017639655.2. NCBI lineage: Eukaryota > Metazoa > Chordata > Aves > Falconiformes > Falconidae > Falco > Falco naumanni. The sequence continues at coordinate 26,753,877 of NC_054079.1, forward strand.
CATGAGCTTTTCCATTGTATTTTCTACCCCTGTCCTGTTGAGGAGTGATAGAGCCAGCTTGGTGGTTACCTGGTGGCCAGCTAGTTTCAAGTAAATCTGTACAGTCACAAGTCATTATAATCTTGGTTTCAGAGCAGACTTTGGCTTCAGAGATTTGAGTAATGGATAGGATAGGATAGAATAAGAGAAATGTTAGAACTCTAGGGACTGGCAGAGTAGAAAGCATCCAGCCACTTAGTATACTGTATATTAAAAGTGACACATTCTACTTAAATATTGTGTTTCTAATACAAATACAGTTTGCTTCCTGGAAGATAGAATTTCAGGGGCAAAACTTATGTAAACACTAAGTTTAGCAGTTCACTTTTTCCCCCCCATTTGGGAATGAAAACTCTACTTTTCATTAACGGCTTAAATATAATTTTGTTGTGGCTAACAAAAGAAATCTATGAACATAGAGAGAACTCTTTCCTGATTAAGAACTGAATACTTCTAAAATCTCTTTTTGAACTGTATGCAAAACAGTATTTCCTACTGACACATTTTGAAAACAAAACAAAACAGCCTTCACTGAAACTAGGAAATAGCACCAAAAAGTGACTTAATTTTCTTGCTAAAATTTCTCAAGAATGAAATTCCTTAAACAAAAATAGTTCAGCGGTCAAGGGATGCTGATATGTTTGAACAGAAATTTTCAACAATTAATGACTTGTGATTGACATTTGTGCCTATATGTTTAATTTTATCATGCTATGTTAGAGAACAGCAGAAGTGAGTGCTCTGCAAAGGCATATGATCTTGGAACCAAGGGTGACAGCAAGGCAGGCAGGAGCAGTGGCCTCACCGATAGGGCATAGTCCCACAGCAAGGAGAGCAGGGCAGGTCTGGTCACAGCAGCCAGGTTCAGTCAATAGTCCAGTAATGGTTAGGCAAGTCTATAGTGACAAGGCAAGTCTAAGGTCAAGCCAGGAAGTCAAGTCAGTGGGTCAAGTCAGCATTAGTGAGGGACATGGCTAGTCACAGCATATCTGCAGAGCAGCTCAGGCCCAAGGGCGAGGCATCTGCTGCACCTGAGCAAAGTGAGGAGGCCTCTGATGAATGTTCTCCTGGCTCTTTCTCACCCGACTCTTTCCCAGCAGTCTGATCCCAGGTTGCATAGTTGCACCATGTCAGAGCTGGCCTTGAACACAGGCAGCCAAACCACTAAGGGAAGGGAGGAGAGGTTGCAGAGACTGTGTGCTGCTCCGGCATGGTAAATATCTGCTCTGGCACCATGGAGCACCTCTTCCATTTCTGATATTCAGGTTCCCTCTGTTGCTTATCACTCTTTTTGTTCCCTCCTCTCTCTACCTGAAGTTTTCTGCCCTTTCTTAAATATGTTTTCACAAAGGTGCCACCATCTTCATTGATTCACTCAGCTTTGGCTTGCAGTGGGTCTGTTGCAGAGCCAGCTGTGTCCAGCACAGTGCAGCCCCAATGTCCTGTCACAGAGACCACCCCTGCTACCAAAACCTTGCCACATACACCCAATACAGTTATCCTGTCTGGGGTCCTTTCAGGGCTGTCCCAGGAGAATGACAGCCCTGTGCTCCAAGCGTGAAATTCAAGACAAGTCAATGCTGGAGCACCTTTTGGACTGAGGGGGATTGCTGCCTAGGGATATAGGACACATTATGGGATGCAGGGGAAGACCATTTTGGGATTGCACAGGACTTCTTATGGGGTGTTTAGGGGAGGAACAAAAGGCAGGAAAAGAGAGGGGCTTAAGTGATTTGGGGAGGAACAACGTGGGGAAAAAAGAAGAGTAAGGGGATAAAAAGGGTTGGTTGCATGTAAACGAATGCCTGGTCAATAAACTTGTCTGGCCATGCCCTGTACTTGATCAGTGCAGTCTGTCCTATTTTCTTATTAAATTCCTTTCTAACTCTCCCTGGGTGAGGGGGGCTCTAGTCTGTGTGCATGTATGTGTGTAAGGATGTCCGAGTGCCAGCAACTGGAGTCACTCCACAGGTTGGAGGGCTCATGTGCCTTAGTACCAGCAACTGGAGAAAGCTGAGTGAGAAAAATCAAGTGCCAGTCACTGGAGTGGGACATGGGGCCAGAGCACCTGTGTGTCTATAGTGCCAGTAACTGGACCGAATGATGCCAGGGTGTAAGTGTATGATCACTAGCACAAACTAGCCAGTGACTAGATGAAGTGACCTGGGAGTCAGGGGGGTGGGGGTGTGTCTCTGAGGGTGAGCCCATGGTAGGAGCTCAGGGACCAGGGGAGTCCCAGCCAGATGCTGGAGAGACTGTAGGGTCTGGGGGTCTCTAAGGGTGAAACCCACTTGTGTATGTGTGTGTCTGTAAGGGTGAGACTATGGAGGGTTGGCTACTGGGGAACCAAGAGAGTTCCAGACAGCTCTGTGCATGTGTATGTGAGTGAGTTGATCTCTATCACTAACTTGAATGGGGCTGCAGCCTCAGGGGGTTCATATGTCCAGGTGCTAGCAGCTGGGGAGACTGGGATCAAGGGGCAGCTACTGGGCAGACTGAATATCTGAGCTCTGCTGCTAGAGGGATCCACATTATACTTATGTACATACATTCCCACTAACGGACCTCCATCCTGCTCAGGCAGAGAGGGGAACAGCATAAGGCCATTGGTGCTCTTTGTATTCGTGTGAGTGCTGAGTGTGTCTGTTTGTGTATATATATGTATATGTGTGCTTTGTGTGTGTGCCTACTGGGAATACATCTTCAGCCTTGCTACTGATTAGACCTGGGCATGGAGTTGGGGCAGCCTCGTGTCTCTTGAGCTGTTGAATCTGGCCTGATATTCACCTAACGTCAAGAAGATAATTAGTAACCAACATAGTTATTTCTGTTTCTGTGTCTTTAACCTTCTGAGACACTCTATGTCCCAACATAAATATAATCTGAAAATGTGTTCAGAGCTACCTCCTTTAAAAATATATCTTGGTTTCCAATTAAACTCAAGTGCCCATACCTGCCCATGCCAATCAAAAATACAAGCATGTTCTTAGGACTTCTTTTCATGGAAGACAGTTGTGTGTGTGATCAGGGTGGGGTGGGCCCCAAAGCTAATAGATTGGTGTCTTTCTTGGCCCCCTATATTTTAAGTGGAGATACAAAGATTCCTGCAGAATGCAGTTCAGAGCAGAAACCCTAGCATAGGCCATTGGAATTGTGGAGACAGCTGACTTGGAACCAGTCAGGAGCCAGTTGGGAGCCTATGGGTCAGGAATAGAAGGCAGAACAACATGGGTGATGTTGTGATGGGTGTCTGCTAGTCTGCCTAATCAGGCAAAAGAAATAGATGAGGCCTTCTTCAGGCAACTGGAAGAAGCCTCATACTCACAAGCCCTGGTCCTCATGGGGGAATTTAACCACCATGGTATCTGCTGGAAGGGCAACTCAGCAGGGCATAAGAAATCTAGGAGATTTCTAGGGTGCATTGATGACAACTTCCTGACACAGGTGATTGAGAAGACAACAAGGAAAAATGCTCTACTGGACTTCATGCTTACAAGCAAAGTAGAACTAGCTGGGGTTGTGAAAGTTGGACCTAGGTAGCCTTGACTGCAGTGACCATGAGATGTTAGAGTGAACTCCTAAGAGAATCTTAAAAGGAGGGAGCAGAATAAAAAGGAGGACTACAAACCTGGACTTCAGGACAGCAGACGTTGGCTTCTTCAGTTATTTACTTGGGAAAATACCATAGGATATGGGTTGTACCCATGAGTGCTGAGGGAGCTGGTTGATCTCATTGTGAGGACACTCTCAATTGTCTTTGAAAGCTTGTGGAGAGCGGGAGAGGTTCCTGAGGACTGGAAGAGAAAAAATGTCACCTTGATGTTTAAGAAGAGCAAGAAAGAGGTCCCAGGGAACTACAGGCTGGTCAGCCTTGTATTGATCCCTGGGAAGGTGATGGAGCAGCATCCTGGGAAAAAGTTAATTCTCTTCTTGGTTGCTAGTGAAGTGCTGTGTTTTGGATTTGGTGTGGGAATAGCATGGTCAGAGACTTTTTGGTTTCTCAGACCTTGCTGGTGAGAGGGCTGGAAGGGCACAGGAAATTGGGAGGGTGTAGAGGAATTATAGAGGAATGAAGGCAGGTTAATTAACATTGATAATATACAGCTGTGGGCTTGCTTCAGGGGCAGTGGGTTGGCTGATGTGGATAATGTAGAGCTGTGGCTGGTTCCTGCCAAGTAGTTAAATAGCTCTAAGGCAGAGGTCCTCAAACTTTTTAAACAGGAGGCTGGTGCACAGATGAGGTGTCAGGAGGTCAGCTGCAGCTACTTGGTTTCCCCCCAACCCCCAGCAGGGGGGTTCTGTAAATACCCGGGGCCGGATTGAAGACCCTGGGGGGCTGTATCTGGGCTGTAGTTTGAGGACCCCTGCTTTAAAGGGTATGGAAGAAGAGCACTAAATGAAGAGAGACCCAGAAGAAGCAGAGGGAGGAGAGTGTGTGCCCTGCGTGTAGGAGAGATGAGGAGAGGGCCTAGATGGAGGTGAGGGTGGCCTGGATCGCTGCCCAGGGGCTGGCTGGGTGATGTCTGTCAGCAGGTGGTGAGCAGTTGTATTGTGCATCACTAGCTTTCTTTTCTCTTTTCCATTTGGATTTCACTCCTCTCTTCCTCTCTCTCCTTTTCCTTGTAACTGTTGTTATTGTTCTTCTGGTTTTATTTTTGCAGTTGTTAAAACTGTTCTTATCTCAACCCTTGAGTTCTATATGCCTTCCTGATTCCCCTTCCCACCCTGCCTGGGTGAGGGAGGAGCGAGTGAGGGGCTGTGTGGTACTTAATTACTGGCTGGGGTTAAACCACAAGCAGATAATCCTGGAAACCAGGCACATGGAGGACAAGAAGGTGATTGGGAGCAGTCAGCATGGATTTATGAAGGAGAAACCATGCCTCGCTTGCCTGGTAGCTTTCTATAGTGAGGTGACTAGTTTGGTGGACAAGAGGAGAGCAGTAAGTGTTGTTTTCCTTGACTTTAGTGAATTCTTTAACATTGTTTCCCTTAACATCCTCTTAGAGAAGCTGACAAAGTGCAGGCTAGATAAATGGACAGTAAGGTGGACTGAGAATTGGCTGAATGGTCACTGGATGAAGAGAGACCTAGAAGAAGTTAGAGGGAGGAGAGGGAGTGCCCCAGATGCAGGAGAGACAAGGAGAGTTGGCCCTGGGAGAAGGGGGTCTGGATGAGGTGAGGCTGGCTGGAAGAGGAGCCCAGAGAAAGAAGACTCCAGATGCAGGAGAGGCGAGAAGCAGGGTGGACTGGCCTGAAGAGGATGAAGAAACAGCACAGACAGTAGATGAACTTTTGAAACCTTGTGGAGGATTGGTGGCTGTGCCAGGGCAAAGGTGTGGGAACTACTTATTGAAGTTAACCTGGTATGTGATGGTAAAAGCCTTGTTGCAGCCAGCTAGTTTTGATAGTGCTGCAATACTTTGTCCTCATTGTCCCTGAATAGCTCCTCTACCTCTTCCTTTAAACCCTCCTTGTCCACCATTTCCAACCACCACAGCAACTAACTTGCATTCTTCTCCTTTTGAGTTACCCTATTTCTATACACTGCCCATGCAGCATCTAATTTCCCTAAATCTTGGGCATCTGCTCCCTGTAGTTACCTTCTAATATCAGTGCTATCAACATCATCTTCCTATCTTTGTACCTTTAAGCATCTATGCCTGATACTATAAGCAGAACAACATCTCTTCGGTGTCTTTTCCTTCTTTCCCTAATCCCAATGGTAAAGGATTACTAGGAGGTAGATTAATACCACATTCTTTCTGTCATTCAGGATGACTTCTTAAAGTAAAAAAAAAACCATGTCTGCATACATCACCTCATCCCACTTCCCACCTTAAAAGCAACATAAATTGCAACAAAGTATTATAATGTAAAGATCCATTCATAGGCCACTTCTCCCCATCATCCAGTTTATAAAGAGGACACTATTGATTACAATATTAACATTCTTTAATCTACTGACCCACCTGGGGGCCTGCCAATTTCTTTCCAATGTTGTAGTATAGATCCTAAAGGTGACTTATTCATATTAATCCCTCAAGATGAGCCCACCCTTAGGTTACCAAAATCTTTAGCACAGTCTTACACAAAATAACAGAGCCAAAAATTTAAATAAGAAAAATCACCCCGAACCTCCTCAAACCAGACCAGTAACCTCAGGCTTTCACCACATCACTCAAACAGGAGGGATCAAACCTCTTGGATACCCTTTAGGCCAGGGGTCCTCAAACTTTTTAAACAGGGGGCTGGTTCACTGTCGAGGGCTGGACTATAGTCTGGAAAAAAATGAATGAATTCCTATGCACACTGCACATCTTTTATTTGTAGTAGTGCACAAAAAACAGGAAAAAGAATGCAATATTTAAAATGAAGAAGAATTGTAATCAACAAAAACAAATAATATTTCAATGTGAACTATGGGCCTGCTTTTGGCTAATGAGGTGGTCAATGTTAGGTTCCATATTTGTCACTGCTAGTCGTAGCAAGTGATGCAAGTGTTCATCAGTTAGTCTGGATCTGACTGGAGATTTCAGATGTTTCATTCGGGAAAAAGTCTGCTCACAGACATAGGTGCTGCCAAAGATGGTTGCAATTTTGAGTGCGTGGTTCCTGAGGTTATGATATGTCTCTGAGGGGAGAGATGCATAGAAATTAGCAAGGCTGCTTGATTTGAATGCATCTTTCAGCGAGTCACAGGTCTGTAGTTCGGCTAATTCCATTTGGTAAATCGGATCAACAATTTCAATGTCAACAGAAAATGGGTTCCGGAAAAGCTGTATGTCCTGTTCATGGAGACGAAGCTCTTTAAATCTAATTTGAAACTCCTTTTGCAACATTTCTAGTACATCCATACATGTTTTGTTTGGGAATGCGACTGCTGGTTTTTCTGCAGACAGGTTTTGAGTTGTGGGGAGATGGCAGAAGTTTTCCTCCTTTACTTGGTTAATGAGCAGGTCTAATTTGACTTGAAATGCTTTCACATGTGAATACATATCACAGATGAGCTTCCCCTTTCCTTGAAGTTGGACATTGAAATTGTTGAGTAGCTCTGTTACATCTGTCAGAAACGCAAGGTGCCATTTCCATTCTGCGTCTTTGAGCTCTGGTACTTCTTTGTTTTTAGAAAGCACAAAATCATAAACCTGTGGAAGTAAGTCATAAAATTGTTTCAAAACTCTCCCTCGACTCAGCCAACGGACTTCTGTGTGGTACAGAATATCTTCATAGGCAACATTTAGCTCAGACAGAAATTCCTGAAACTGTCTGTGGTTTAGTGCATGAGCTCTAATGAAGTTAACACAAGAAACCACAATTTTCATGCCAGAGTCCAGCTTCAGTGATTTACAACACAGGGCTTGTTGGTGGATGATGCGGTGTATGGCTATTGGATGTGAATGGCTGCGTTTGTCCATCTCTTTGTTAATGCGTGCAACCACTCCTTTCATGGACCCCACCATGCTAGGAGCACCACCAGGTGTCACACTGAATAGTTTACCCCAGTCCAGCTCCAAATCATTCATAGTTTGGCAAACTTTCTCATAGATATCCTCTCCTGTAGTTGTTCCTTTGATGCTTTTCAGTGCAGCAAGCTCCTCCGTGACTTTGAAAGAATCATTTGTCCCACGAATGAAAATTAGAAGTCGTGCAGAATCACGAACATCATTGCTTTCGTCGAGTGCCAATGAGAAATAGCAAAGTTTTTTTGAGGAGTTTTGCAACTGCAGATTCAAATTTTCCCCCATTTCTTCAGTCCTTCGTGTAATTGCAGGTCCTGAAAGCCTCACTGTACTAAATAAATGCGCCTTCTCTGGACACATCTCTTTGGCCACAGAAAGAAAGCATTCTTTAACAAATTCTCCCTCTGCGAATGCTCTGCCAGTGCGCGCTATGAGCTTGGCAACTTGATAGCTTGCTCGAAGTGATGATATATTGAGCTGCTTTTGCTTCACAGAAGTATTTTGCTGAGTTGTCAATCCATGTTTCAGTCTTAATATTTTATCTTCTCTCACTTGTCCGACCAAAGAATCATATTTATCTTGGACAGTAAGGTGGTCTGAGAATTGGCTGAACAGCCAGGCCCAGAGGGGTGTGATCAAATGCACAAAGTGAAGTTGGAGGCAAGTCACTAGATGTGTACTCCAGGGGTCAATAGTGAGGCTGATAGTGTTTAACCTTCTCATTAATGAGCTGGATGATGGGTCAGAGTGTACCCTCAGCGAGCTGGATGATGGAACAGAAGTGGGAGGAGTGGCTGATAAGCTACAGGATTGTGCTGTCATCTAGAGGGACATGGACAGGCTGGAGAAATGGGTTGACGGGAACCTCATACAGTTCAACAGTGGGAAGGGCAAAGTCCTGCACCTGGGGAGGAACAACCCCAGGCACCCAGTACATGCTGGGCACCACCCAGCTGGAAAGCAGCTTGGCAGAAAAGAACCTGGGGGTCCTATTGGACAGCAGGTTGAACATGAGCCAGCAATGTGCACTTGCTGCAAAGAGGCCAAATGGTATACTGGGCTGCATTAGGAGGAGCATTGCCAGCAGGTCGAGGGAGGTGATCCTTCCCCTCTACTCAGCACTTGTGTGGCCCCAGCTGGAGTATTGTGTCTAGTTTGGGGCTCCTTAGTACAAGGAGCGTATGGAGCTACTGGTGTGAGTCCAGCACAGGGCCATGGAGATGGTCCAGGGACTGGAGCAATGTCTTCTGTGAGGAGAGGCTGAGCATGCTGCAACTCTTCAGTCTGGAGAAGAGAAGGTTTGGGGGGTGTGGGGTGGGGGTGTGTGTGTGTGGCAGGCAGGCAACAGGACTTATAAACGTATATAAATACCTGATGGGAGGGAGTGAAGAAGAGGGAGTCAGACTCTTCTTGTGATGCCCACTGACAGGACAGAAGGCAATGAGCACAGATTAAAACATAGGGATAGAGAGGGAGAGGAAGGAAGTTAAAACTCTCCCCAGAGATCAGCTGGGAAGAGAAGTGGCAGTGCTCCACATGTGAACATCCTTTAGAGTGCAGCAGGAGGGTCACAGTTGCATTGTGGAGGGGTGGTGGTGTGACAACCCCTGACATGCAGAATCAAACTCTACAACTTAGAGAGTTATAAAGCAGGTATGTTTATTGTGGCGCTGGGTGTAAGGGGTCCTCCTAACTTGCACACTATTTCAACAAGCCAATGGGTGTTTATTATACAAAGTCATGCATATGTGTAGGGTTTCCAAAAATTCATTATCATAATCTTCTCCCTCTGGTGCCTCTTCGAGACGTACTTTTCACCTTCTTGGCTCGTTACCTAAAGTTCCTGCTTATCTTTGCATACATTAGTAGTCCATTGTTTCTGTTATCTAAGAGTTCTTTAAGTGTCATCCATCATCTAACCTTTTGTTGCAGACCATAATCTAACTTTTTGTTCAAGTGTAAAACATCTGCTAGCTAAAGGATGAGCCCTTCCTTATTGCCCACTCTAAACATGTCAAGCTAATACACGCCCCCTGAGCTAGTTTTTTATCTATATCGCCCCCAACCATTTTGCTGCTCCCCCCCCCCCCAATATTAAAATGACTGTTATTTGCTTATTATCTATCATGTCTATTCTAATATGGAGTCAGCAGTCCAGAAGCTACTGGGTGGATGTGGGGGAGGGAATGACAACTGAAAAGCAGTGCAGTAAGAAGATAAGAGGAGAAACATGGCCTATTGTTTTCTGTGGTGCTTTCTACAGCAGCCTGAGGCAAATCACAAACTGGAAGGTTTTTAATGAATCAAATTTGAAAATTATATCCCAATCAGTACAGTATTCTTTGCAGTGATATGAAAAACAATTGATATAATTCTTAAATTTCCTATGGACTTTGGTTATGACAGTGCATGATCACTGAGAGAGGTGGTGGGGCCTGAACCATTTGGCAATAATGTAGGAAATTTTTGAAGTTCTTGGACTAAAAACAGTGCGTTTGATGGCAGGAGAGGGGGGGTTAAACATGGAGATAAACTCATAATTTGTGTACATCCAATTAAAAGAGATACCGGGAACAGCTGTTTTCTGCAGATTGTCATGTAGCATCTCTATTTCTTACCTTAGGTTGCCAGAGTGTTTGGTATGTCTTTTTAGATGTTTAGGTGAATGCTTCAGTATAACTTTAGGTTCAACGATTATGAAGACTAGGAACATTTCCCAGGAATGCTTTATATATGCTTGTAGTAAGTCAGGTTTTGACTCCTGCTTCTGTAAGGGTGAGTTTAGTAGGAATGAAATGGTCAGACCATCATAATTAAGTGCAGGGCTCTCCTTTTATCTTTTGGGATGAATAGCCTGTTGCATTCTTGAACTTTTCTTTGGAGAGAAATAGAGATGAGCTTTCAGCAGCTCTCATTTTGGCTATGCCGGAGTTCATAATTTGTCCTTGATTATCAGTATAGTGTTGACGCAGAAGGCTCGGACGCAACTTGTACAACCAATGTGATCAAGTTAGTGCCACTTTATTAAGGGATACACAGCAATTTATACTCTACGGGTGATATTAATAGACTCTCACCAATTTATACCCCCAGCTAAAAATGCACACGCTACGCAGGCTTTGTTATGTAAAAGGTGATAGGTTAAAACTACTCGTTCACACGCTTCCACCTCCCCTATGATTGGTCCCGGTGTGGTGCCCACACGCTGCTCCCCCCTTGTGCAGGCATCCTGTTTTTTCTCATCTTTCTGTCCAACTCTCTTATCTCTCTGTGAATACACAGTTTCTTTGTCTCCCTTGGCCTTGCATGTGTCCTTCACAACACCTGCAGCTTGTTACAGCTTTGGCCTGCTTGGCCTGCTATTACAACAAAGTTACTTGGTCTGGATTGCTCATAATATGTCCGTTGTCTTCCAGCCACTCCACAGTATAGTGCTTCCTAACTTATTTTCTGCTTCTCCTGGTTTCAGCTGGGACAGAGTTAATTTTCTTCCTGGTAGCTGTTACAGTGCTGTGTTTTGGATTTAGTATGAGAATAATGTTGATAACATACTGATGTTTTAGTTGCTAAGTGGTGCTTACTCTAAGTCAAGGACTCTTCAAGTTTCCCATGCTCTTTCAGTGAGTAGGTGCACAAGGAGCCAGGAGGGTGTATAGCCAGGACAGCTGACCCAAACTAGCCAAAGGGATTCTCCATGCCATAGAACGTAGTTCTGACTATATGAACTGGGGGAGTTGGCTGGGAACTGCTGATCACTGCTTGGGGACTGGCTAGGCATTGGTCAGTGGGTGGTGAGGAACTGTATTGTGCATCACTAGGTTTGCTTGGTTTTTTTTCTTGGGTTTTATTCCTCTCTCTCCTCTTCATTACAGTTGTTATTGTTATTACTATTATTTAACTTTATTTCAATTGCTAAACTGTTCTTATCTCAACCCATGGGTTTTGCCTCTAATTCTCCTCTCCATTCCACCGGATTGGGGAGTGAGCGAGCAGCTGCATGGTACTTGGTTGCCGTCTGGGATTAAACCACAACATTGCTGTGTGTTTTCATATCTTTTTGAAAGATAGATAACTTAGAGATAGCTATGTCAATAGTCTCTTATATATGTTAATATCTCTTTAAAGACAGTAAAAATTTGTGGTGCTTCATTTCCCCTCCCTCTTCCATCTGTTATATTTTTGTATTTGTTCTAACAACATGTCAGTAGTACGCATCTTGTAAAATGTAATCAACTGCGGTATAAACTTTGTCATAGGACAGTATACTATTTAGGTCTGAGATAATGAATTGACCTGGGACATGATTACCCAGGGAAATTAAACTTTTTTACCATTCTCTCCATCCCTCTTAAAGAAGCCTTTACAGAAGTTGTTTAAACTTCCTGTCAAATGAGATAACATGTTGCTTCTATTGTTAAATTCTTTGCTAAATATTTTATCACACTAATAGGCTGAGAATCTGTAGAAGGTATTTTCAACCAGAAGATTTGTTTGTTCTTAATATAACCTATGAAACCCATACAGTATCTTCATAAATTTAATGTGCTCCGTTTGATACTTGTTCTAAACTAATTTTCAGCAGACTGAACTGAAACCCTTTAGTACTATAGAAATTTGGCATAGATACAAGCCTCCTGCTTATATGAAATTTAACTTTGGCATTGATTGTGCAAGTGTTACAGTACTTATTTTTGCATGGGATTGAAGACACTGCCAAGAAATGTGGGATTGTCTTGATTACTGTAAGGAAGGCATTTAATTGTAAAGAAGTCGTAGATTAGCAATGAAACAATGTAGGAACTAGGAGAAATAATTAATGAGAACATGAAAAATTTTCTGTAGCTTAGAGAGGAAGGAGTATGACTGAGTAGTGAAATATGAGCTTATTAGGAGTTTTGGCTTGGAGGTGTATGTTTCTAGAGTAAGAAGACTTGCCAGGATATTTCAAGAAAAGCGGAGAGGAAAAGAAAATTTTATTTTTTAAATATAAAAACATCTGAAGATAAACAAATACTCTAGAGGAGACTTCTTTTAGAAAATCAGTGTCTGATCTAAACACCATTCAAGACAATGTGGTGTGTAATCTTGTGTGTGTTTGTGGTGGTGAGGTGGTCTTTTCATAGACTTAACTGGGTTCCATTGTTTCATGTGGACTTGTGATAACATCTAGAAATTTGATCACAAGGGACCACTGCTTAACTTTATGCTAATTTAAACTGTTCAGGCATAAATTCTCATGGAAACTTATAGATGTATATTGTGTGATTCATGATGGGGGGAGGTCTTTTTTTTGTGTGACTGTCAACTCTTTGACCATATAGTATTTGTGTAACTTAACATCTATTTAGATGTTCCCTGCATTTTTAACATATTTCCTTCCTTTTCCTGTTATAGGTAAGCAACTTGAAGAAAATTTTAAAAGGAATAATGGATTATAACCATGAGGTAAGAATATTCTTAAGTAATCTACATTCACTTATCTTTTGTTATATATCTTCAATGTACAATGCAGTCTGCTGATTTTTAGGTCTGGACTTTTTCAGTGTTGGGCACTCAAGGAGTCTTGTAGCCTGTTCTCATGTGTTAGCCCTCTCAAAATTGATTGCCCCCATTACCATACAATCATGTATGATGGAAGGTACCTCCAGAGGTCATGCAATCCAAAGTTGTTTTGGTTTTTTTTTTTCCAAAGCAGGGCCAACAAGAGATGATTGCTCAGGGCCTTGTCCAATTGATGTTTTAATACCTCCAAGGATGGAGATTCCACAGCCTCTCTGGGCTGGAGTTCCAGCATTTAACTACCTTCATGGGGGAGAAAAAGGCTTTTCCTTGCATCAAACCAGAATTTCCTCTGTTGCCTCTCATTCTATCACGGTGCATTTTTGAGAAGAGGCTGGCTCCATCTTCTCTACACCTTCCCTTCCTCTAGGTAGTTTTAGACAGCAATACAAAACTCACCTGAGCCTTCTCTTCTCAAGGCTGAACAAACCCAGATCTCTCAGCTTTTCCTTGTACATCACATGCTCCAGCTCGCCAATTGTCTTGGTAGCCCCCACTGGACTTATTACGGTATGTCAGTATCTGTTTTTTACTGAGGAGTCCAGAACTAGATACAGGACTCCAGGTGCGGTCTCACAAATACTGAATAGAGGGGAAGAATCACTTCCCGTGATGCATTGTCTGTGCTCTTGCTAATATGTGGTTGGCCTTCTTGGCTGCAAGGATACACTGCTGCTTCCTGTTGTTGTCCACCAGGACCCCCAGGTTCTTTTCTGCAACATTGCTTTCTAGCCAGTTGGCCCCAGCCTCTACTGGTGCAGTGTGTTACTCCTCCCCAGGTGCAGGACTTGGCATTTGTTCTTGTATTTCATGAAGTTCTTGCCAGTTCACTTCTCCAGCCTGTCAAGGTCCTTCTGGATAGAGGTTCTACCTTACAGGATATTGATAATTTCCCCCAATTTGGTATTGTCTGTGAACTTACTGAGAGTGTACTCTGTACCATCGTCCAGGTGATTAGTAAAGATAGTAAACAGTACTTGCCTCAGTATCCATTCCTTAAGGATGTTGCTAGTAACCATTTGTCAGTTGGACTTTGTACCACTGATCACAACCCTCTTAGCTGAACAGTCCGGCTAATTTTGCATGCACCCTATTGTCCACTTATCCAGTCCATATTTCACCAATCTGGCTAAAAGGATACAATGGGAGACTGTGTCAAAGGCCTCATTACAGTCGAGGTAAATAACTAAGGGGAAAGCAGTGAATGTCATGAGTTTCCTGTTCATCCATAGTGACCTTCCATGGTTGCTCAATTTCTTGCATGTTGGAATGGATGTTTGCTGTGCTTTGAGAAGGTTGTCCTTGAAGACCAACCAGCTGTCTTGGGCCCCTTTGCCTTCCAGGACAATTTTCCTAGTAGCAGATACAAGCTGAAATCTATTCTCCTGAAATCCAGGGCTGTGATTCTTCTATTTCCTTTTCATTTGTCAGGATTTTTATCTCCACCATTTTTTGATCATTACAGCCAACCTACCCTTGATTTTCACATCCCTTAACAGTTTTTCCTTGTTTGTAAGTAACAGGTTCAGGAGAACATCTCCCCTAGTTGGTTCATCAGTCATCAACATAAAGAAAATTATTTTCATTACTCTCAATCTTCTGGATTGCTTGTATCTAGACATGTTGCCCTTTCAGCAGATATCTGTGTGTTTTAAGTCTTACAGTACCAGGGCCTGTGATTGAGGCTGCTTTTTTGCTTTCTAAAAGAGGCATCATATACTACTTCTTAGTCAGGCTGTCTGTAACAGACACCTACCACAATGTTACCTGTGTTGGTCTGTCTGCTCAACTTGACCAACAGGTGTCTGACTGGCTTATCACTCATTCCAAGGCGAAGCTCCATGTATTCAAGCTGCTCCTCTGCATAGAGCATCCATGGCAACACTCCAGCTATATGAGCTAGCCTTCCACTCCTTTGTGCCTTTCCCATCATACTGTCCCCCATGCCATGACTTCAGGTTATGGTAATCCTTCCCTGACTTAACTAATTTAAAGTAGTCCTCGCTATCTTAGTGAGCCTATCAGCAAAGACTCTCTTGCCCTGCTTTGTCAGATGGATTCTGTACCTGATCAGCAGTTTTCATTCCTCAAAGTGGGCCTCATGGTCATAAAAATGAAAGCCCTGCCTGCGACACCAGGTTTTGATCTTCTGTGTGCATCCACTCATACCTGAGCCTTCTTCCCTCACTGGAGGGATTGAGGAGAACACCTCCCTTCCCCTCTGAGACCTGGGTCTCTGGCAAGCAGCAAACCTGCCAAGATGTCAAGTCAGGTCTGGAGATGGACACCTTCATCCCCTGCAGGAGAGAGCCTCCAGTAACTATCACCCTGATGTTGTGTGGACAGTTGGCAGAGGCTCGCTGGCTCTGATGCCTTCCCTGAAGGGAGGTAATCTTCCTCTTTTGTTCCTGGTGCAAATATTCTGTCAGAGCTTCATTATTAGTCTGATAGTTAAGTTTTAGAATACAAACAGGAGACATTTTTGATAATGATTCTGTTTTGGTGATGTCTTTAAACTGTGCCTCTGATCTTTCTCCTCTCTTCCAACCGAAGACTGCTTCTTTCTCCTCCCCTTCCCTGGGAAGAGAAGAGGGGGAGGAAAAGCACTTTTTATCATCTCCCCATTGTAGTTAATTAAAATGTTTTAATTATTGAGTGTTAGAGTCTAACCACTCTGTTATATAGGAGGGTGTTATGCAAATTTAAAGATTAATCACTCCAAATGACAAAGTTTTTCAGTGGTGAATCTTCATCTCTGAAATCTGAATCTAGTTTGAGTGATGTTTTGTAGTAAATTGGTTAGCACAGTGTGATGCATAGTCTGTTCATTGCATGGGAATATTTCTTGTCCCAAGAAACAATATTCACCTCTTATAAATATGATGAGGAAGATGACTGCAAATACAATGCTTTAGAACAAACAGATTTTTCTAAAAAACTGAGTACCTGAAATCAGATTCATAAGTCCATATTCAGTAAATGGTCACCCCTCCAAGTGCTGAATATCCATGCTAAAGTTACTATTTTGAGAATAGATGTTTGAGTAAATGTTTTCTGTCCTGACTTATTTGATCATAGTTGAACTTATTGGCAGGCTATAAGTACATTTTAGAATTAATTTTCATGGGTTTTGACATATGTTTTTCAGTATGTGTCCTTATACTTGCACCAGTGCCCAAAGTCTGTAGCTACTTTGACTTTTCATTTAAAGTTTAAAAGGATCTTTCATTGTAGTCTTTTGGTACACACATCTTCACTGTTCTTCAAAGAACAGTTTGCTTTTAGCTTCTGAATTAATGAATACTGATAACTATAATTAAAATCATTCAGTCATAGAATGTTAGTATAGCTATGACAGAACTATGGCAGCTCCTTTTCAGCTAGTTGGTATATATGATTGTTAGGAGTCTAACAACTTTATTACCTAAGTCAGCAAGCAATAATGATTGATTTACTAAATTGCACAAATATAAATCTACAAGTGTGTTAAGTGTGACACAAACACATGCCCCCTACTGTAGTGATGATTTTGGCAACAGCAGATACGTATTTGATTCTGCTACTTAGCCTTATTTATACTTTTGTTACCAGGGTCTTTCTCCCTGCCGCTGCAAAGCCCTTTTACACAGTATAGGTGAGAAAAATGCTTGGGTTTTACCTGGTGCAGCTAAAAACCTTTGAAAAGCTTTTTTATGACAATTTATTTAATTTTAGAGAAGTGTCATAACTTCTTGCTTGAAAGAGAAAAGTCTCTCAGTAATCTCTCTCTACACTGGTTGTCTTGTCTATTATAATATGGAAGAACAACAAGCTAAAGGAGGCCCCTGGAATCTTGCAGCTTTGGACTCCAAACTTTCATACTTTTTGTAAAATATTCTGCTCAATTTTCCTCAAATAAATGAAAGGTGTCTGTTTCATCACAAGACATTTATTCTGGAGCCTAACCTTCCTTTTGTTGTATATGTCATTGAGTTTCGTTGCAGTATTAAAATTGTCAGTTACATTTATTCCATAATCCTAAATGACTCTTTCACTTCCATGTGCCCCCTCTCTCTCATCATGCCTCCCTCTACCCCTTGTACTCACTTGCCTGCATTCTCTTTCTAGTCCACCTTCTCTCCTGCACCCACCTTCTCTTCCTAGCTCTACCTCCCTTTCTCTCTCGTCTTCTCTTTTGCCTTCCCTCTCTCGTTCTTTCTCGCCTTCTCTTAGACTCCTTCTCACTGCTTTGCTCACCTTTTTGCCCTCTCTTGCCTACTCTCCCTCACCTTCTCTCTCACTCTGGCTCTTTTGCACTCACCACTTCTCTCACAGTCATCGTGATCCACCCCCCCGCCGCAGATACCTTTTCTCACCCTCTCATGCTTTCTCTTCATTCTTTTTGTATTTACATTTACTCTCTTTAATTGCATGTTGTACCACTAGGTCAGGTCCTTTACTCGTGGCTGAAAAATTAGTTGGTTTTGGCTCTGGACGTGCTAAGTATCCTTAGATTAGACTTACAAAACTTTTAGACCAAGTGTTTTACAAACTGAGATTTATTATTCACTCATGCTAGATGCCTTTTATTGAAGTAAAACATTTCTTACTTTGCAATGGTATGATTTAGGAATTCAGACTTACTTTATTCCAGATGGAAAGCTTTTAGGCATTAGATAATTTTAATGAAAATCTTAAAAATAATTAATTCATCAAGTGCTGTTGATTAGCTTTTTTTAGGCCTACCTACGTTACCTTTCCTTACCTGGACAAATCTTGTTCTTGATAAGCTTGAAACTAAAACTTTGTTATTAGTTGAGACAGCTTTCCAAAATGTCACCTTTGTCAAGTGATAAGGATGAGTTTATATTTTGAAATGCATATATGAGCTGGTGCAATTTTTTTTAGTTTCTTTAAAGATGGATTTGAAAACTATGCCAAATTAGAGTAAGTGCTTCCTATTGCCTCTGAATCATCTTTGTATTTTGTAATGCATGTGTACGTATTTATAGTGATGTACATATGTATGCAGATTCTAGGGCAACAGATTAATGACTTCACTCTTCCTGATGTTAACCTGATTGGAGAGCACTCTGATGCTGCAGAGCTTGGGAGAATGCTTCAGCTTATTTTGGGATGTGCTGTGAATTGTGAACAGAAGCAAGGTATTAAATTTTGAAAGTATGTTTTGCTTCTAGGGTAGTTAATGAAAATCTAACTTACTTTTTAAATCACTGAGGGAAAACGATACGCTGCTATGAGACACAAGTTTACTTTTTCTAAATCATAATACTACTTTATTTTACAGGCAATAAGTGATGTTATATTATGAGCTTTACTAAGCGTACAGGCTGGAAATGTGGAATTGGTTTTGCTTTCAATATGCATATTTTTAGTTTGGGTTCCCTGAGCTGAAAAGGGAATTCACAAATGAAAAGTCTCGCCCCCAACCTTTAACTATTCATGTGTGAGGTAGCTCTGTGAAGTGAAGAATCAACAAATGTAATTTACACATCCTTCGCTGTGACCCTTGCATTCAGGAATGTATCCCAGTATCTTAATGCATGTCAGAGAGCCTTCATTGTCACCACATGCCATCTACTGACAATTGAGACACTAGGGTTTCTGAGACTTCTGCACAGGGTTAGCACTGGAGTATGGGAGATAGTGCACTTCTGCACCAGTAGCTGGAGTCCAGGCAGGATATCCCAAGGACATCTAAACTCTCACTAGAGGCCTATATTTAAGCTACTAAATACCACCTCAGCAGTTAGTGGAAAACACTTCTGTCTCCTCTGGCTTCTGTGGTGCCAGTTCCTTACCTGACCTACAAAGTAAAATGGGGACCCATTCTGTTTCTCGCCATATATGGCAGAGTATTTGCTAAATGGTAAAAGCATTTCTTAAGGTGTTCCAGGGCCCTTGTCACATCCTTGGGTGTGTGATGTCTTATTGTTATCCAGTTCCCTTAAATTATGTTTAACTCCAGTCGAATTCAGGTAAAAATACAAAAAGTAATTAATAACACTTAAAATCACAGAATCGCAGAATGGTTGAGGTTGGAAGGGACCTCCGGAGGTCATAAAGTCCAATGTCCCTGATCAAGCAGGGCCACCTAGAGATGGTTCCCAGGATCATGTGCAGATGGCTTTTGAACATCCCCATGTATGGAGATTACACAACCTCTCGGGGCAACCTGTTTCAGTGCTCAGTCACCCTCACAGTAAAAAAGGGTTTCCTGATGTTCAGATGGAACCTCCTGTAAAAAAGCCTGGCTCCATCCCCTTTGCAGCCTACAGTAGGTCCATATCTCTTATGTACTGAGGAGCCTGGAACTGGACACAGGACTCCAGGTGTGGCCTCACCAGTGCTGAATAAAGAGGAAGGATCACCTCCCTCGACCTGCTGGCAACACTTGTCCTAATGCAGCCCAGGATACCATTTCCCCTATTTGCTGCTGCCAGGTGCCCACCAAACCACTCTATCACTCCCCTCCTCAGTAGAGACGGGGGGGGACGGGACGGATGGACAGGGACGGGACAAAATAAGATTAAAAACTCATGGGTTGAGATAAAGGCAGTTTAATAAGAAAAGCAAAGGAAACAAAAAAAAAAAATATTCTCTGCTTCCCATTGGCAGGCAATGTCCATCCACCTCCTGGGAAGTAGGGCCTCAATACATGTAGTGGTTGCTCCAGAAGACAAATGCCTTAATAATGAATGCCCCCTCCTGTAGAAGAATGGCTGCAGAAGCATGGCCTTAGAATCTCTGAAGATCTGCACAATCCAGGCCTGGTATTAGAATAGGCCTGTAATCAGAATTGTACTGAAGTTGCTGTGCTGAAGATAACAAGAAAGGTAGCCTTGAGCTATTCTTGAATGCTGAGACCGAGTAATTATGTTGTGCCAACAGGCCGTGGCTGTAACAAGCTACAGCTGCTGGGAAAGCAGGTGCAGGGCCAAGAAAGATAGGGACTGGTATGGGAAAATAGGGAGTAACAAACTACAAGGCTGAAGCACAGCAACACAATTAGCTACATGGATAGAATGCTTATTTTAGTCATGATAATTAGGGGTGTGAGAACCGCGCGCGTTTAGAGACTACTAACCAATTATATTTCTGCTTTACGAATATGCATGTGTATCGGTTCTGTATAAGTAGTGTTAGAAACTAATAAAGTTGAGCAAGATGCATAACTCATATTGAGCGTCTTCTTGACTCCGGCAAACCCTTCTTCCAACAATTGGCGCCCGAACGACGGGAAAGCTGGTAATTGCTGGAAAAACTCTGCCTTTGCATCGCGATGGTGGGCTTTGCAAAATTGAGAGTCGCTGTGAAGAGTTCGAGCAGGAAGACGTCCGTAAGGAGTAAAGGCGTCTGAATCCGGCATTGACGTCGTGCGCGGACCTGCACCGGTAAAAACTTTTTTCCTTCGATAATGGAAAGGGAGGTGGCACTCACGCTATTAACTGATATTCTTGCTAAGCGAGAGGCTAGCGTGAGCACTAAGAAGCTCCATGAGCTCTGTAGGTGGGCGACTGAAAACGGACTCTTAAAAGACCCGCAATTGCTGTTTAGTGTGACTGAGTGGCGAGAGGTCGGGGATTCCCTTTGCGATGCGATCCTTAGCGGCAGCAAGTCGGCCAAGGACTTGGGGACTGCCTGCCGGGAGGTCATAAACCATTTACGATCCCTGGTTGCGGAAAAAAAAATGGCTATGGCTGCCTCAGACCTCCTCAGTCGGGAAACCGAGTCGCTGTCTACCCAATTATTTGGTCTAGGCGCTCCGTCTGCAAAAGGCATAATTGTGCCCATTAAAAACACTGTGACAGAGCTGTTACACCCGACACCATCTCCGGAGGGTGCCGCCGCAACGGGTGCTTTGTGCCGCCCTGAAAGCTACTGAGAGCCGCCCCCCCACTAGATGAGGACGAGGGTACTACGGCGGGTCCGAGTGCGCCTCTGAATGAGAACGCGGAGTCTGATAAAGAAAATGAACTCACCCCACCTGCACCTGCCCCGATCCCCCATCTCCGAACCAAATCCTCCGACCGGACCCTAAACTGCTTGCAGCAGCAATTGACTGAATGCCATCTGCCTACTGCCGGTCGTGATGTTCAGATCCTGACCCAGGAAGGCGTTATCCTCCAGCCTGCCGCTCCCCAAAGTTGTTGGTCTGGGGTTATACGAGACGATATATTGGAGGGAGAGTGGCAGGCTGCTTCTGCTGTTGCATGTCCGGTGCGGACCACCACTTTACCAGATGGTTCAGCAGCCGCAGCATGGAAGCCTTTTGATTGGAAGTTTATGCAGCAGCTACGACAAGCCGTTACACAATATGAATTACAATCTGAACCAGTCAAACACCTGCTGAATTATTTGTTTGACTCTGAAATCATGACACCCAGTGACTGTACTTTGCTAGCCAGATTGCTTCTTACACCAGCACAGTTCCCCGCGCCCCGCCAGCGTGCTGTGCCGTGCCCCGCAGCTCCCCCCGCTCGCCCGCCCACCCACTGCCACGGATCCCCCCAGCTGCTGGCGAAAAGTGGAGTCCAGAGTTCGGTGTGGAGCTGCAGATCGCACCCCCGCCGGTGGTAAGACCGCGTAGAGTAAATTGTGGCAGGACTCTACGCTAAATTCCTCTCTGTGAGAGGGGGGCACTACGGAAGGCTGCGACGAGTAAATTGCGGTCGGGCTTGTCCGCGCTGATATCCTTTCTGTAAAAGGGGAGAGCTCTGAGAAGACCGCGATGGAATTAGATGCGGCAATTAAACTGTTAACTGGCATCCTCCTTGAGAGGGGCGGGCGTTAAAGAGACAGAAGTGGAGACCTTAGTTCGCTGGGCACGAAAAAAGAATAAGATCCCCGAGCCCGCGTTATTGTTTAGTATTGCGGAATGGAGAGAAGTGGGAAAAGCGTTAGGAGTGACGTGGTGGTCGATAGTTAACACTCTGGAAACTATGAAAGTGGAAAAAAAACCAAAACAAAGCCTAGCGGCAGCAGCCATAAAAGCGTTGGGGAGAGATGTGTAGAAAATCCGGTGGAGCAGAAGGGTGATTCACCTAAGCCTTCTCTCTTGGCTACGCTTTTCGGAGTTGGGCATACTCATCCTATGAAGGGTATGTCCGCCCCTGCGTGTTCAACAGTGCTGGAGCTTTTAGATAAGGCAGCGGACAAACCAAAAGTTCCTCCTCGTCCTGAAACATCATCGGACGGGTCTGAGGAGGAAGGCGGAGAGAAACCTTGTGATAACAATACAGAGAAATCCTTACAGGAGGTAATAGATAAATTAAGAAACCTGGTAAAGCGAGTTAAAATGAACCTGCCTACTGCTTCAATACCTGTAATTCCTCCATTTAGCCCAACTACCCCACCGATGCTGAACTCGAGAAAAGATCCAATTCTACAGTGTTGGTCTGGTGTTATTCGTGATGCTATTTTGGAGGAAGAATGGCAGGTGACCAGCTCGTTAGCTTGTCCAGTACTGATTAATAATCTTGATGCACATAACTGGGACATGATTTATGGAAGATTAATGATCAGATTTTAGCGATGGGAGTGTTGCAACCTGCTCTTCCACCTTTTATGCTGATCCCTCAGATTTGGCAAATTGTTGTGATAGACTTGAAAGACTGTTCTGTCTTTTTCACGATTCCCTTAAACCCTGATGACACTCACTAACAATGATTTGCAACCGTTCCGATCCTGGTTGCATGGCACCGAAGCCAACAGTCCTCAAACTTGTTCACCAGAAAAGCGGGCTGCCCTGGAAGTTATGTCCCGCAAGAATCAGACTGGCTGGTGTGGTCGCCGAATGGCAAATCATCCGTTATCTTTTTTGGTTTGTAATGTTGCCACTTCACCTTTTGCCCTCATTTTGCAATGGCAAAAGAAAAAGGGGGAAAATACGGCGATCGTTTTAGAGTGGGTTTTTTTGCCATTGCAACCCAGACATCGTATTTTAAGTCGCCCTGAAGCAGTAGCGGCCTTGGTGAGAAAAGGAAGAGACAGGATTGTTGAAATTGATGGGACTGAACCGGCAGTTATCAGTATTCCAGTCCGTGGTGATGATTATGAATGGCTTCTGAGCCATTCAACAGCCATACAGGAAGCCTTGATGGGTTATACAGGTGTTGTACACAACAACCGGCCAAAAGGACCTCTCTGGAAGATGTTAGAACATTATCAGTGGATTGCGAGACCGTTATGCTCAAAAAGACCAGTTGACGGGCCAACGGTGTTCACAGATGCAGGACGAAAGATGAAGAAGGCTGCGTGTGTTTGGCAATCCGATAATCAGTGGCAGAAACAAGTGATCACTGGTGAACCACGGGACAACCTTCAAACCTTAGAACTGAAAGCAGTGTGTTGGGCATTAGGAAGCTGGAATAACACACCTGTAAACATAGTATCAGACTCATTGTACATAGTTGGTGTAGTACAGTGCATTTAAGATGCCTTGTTGAGAGAGACAAAGAACCAACATCTTGGTGACATGTTTATACAACTGCGTAGTACTCTTCGACAGAGAAAACATGAATTTTGTATTATGCATATTAGAAGTCATCAGTGGACCATTGGGTTGGGCAAAAGTAATGCTAGAGCTGATGAAGCAATCAGCTATCTGGCAATAACTCCTCCAAAAAGTAAGTTTGAAGAAGCTCGTAACAGCCATGAGATGTTTCATCAGAATGCAAAGTCTTTACATCGACAGTATCAAATACCCATAGCAGATGCAAAGGGTGTTGTCTGCTCCTGTCCTCCTTGTAGTCATCATGGACCTGGTTTAGGGGTGGGCACTAACCCAAAAGGTCTGAAGGCACTTCAGGTTTGGCAAATGGATGTAACACACGTACCCGACTTTGGGAAGCTTAAGTATGTGCATGTAACAATTGACACCTATTCTCATTTTATATGGGCCACTGCACAAACCGGACAAAAGGCATTACATGTGGAGAGACACTTAATGTCTTGTTTTGCTGTCATGGGAGTACCTGTAGAAATAAAGACAGACAATGGTCCAGCGTATAGTAGTCAACGAGTCGCTAGGTTTATGACAGCTTGGGGAATTAAACACGTCGAAGGGATTCCTCACTCCCCAACAGGGCAAGCAGTTGTTGAAAGGGCAAACCGTACCCTGAAGGATTATCTTCAGAGACAGAAAGTATCGCAGGACATAGATGTAACTAAACGGTTGACTAAGGTGTTGTTTACCTTAAACTATCTCTCCCTTATGGAGGATAGAGAGGGACCACCTGTTGTTATACATCACCAAACAGCGCGAGGGAACCAAACAACTACAGTTCCTGGTTTGAATGTTCTGTATAAAAATATGGCTTCAGGTGTATGGGAAGGACCTAATCCGGTGTTATTTATTGGTAGAGGTTACTTTTGTATCTCCAAAAATAAAGGACCTATATGGGTCCCTAGCAAGTTTGTGCGACCTGTATGTCAAGATCAGAAGACAGAAGAGAAGACTCAGAGCGAGCAGATGGAATGAACTGTCTGTGTTGCAAGGGATGTAACCCGTGGGTATTGTGCCGATGTATGCTATGTGGGGTAAAATGGTTCTGTAAGCCAAAGCTTAAACGCAAACGGTGAAAAGAGTGTATGTGTTTGATTAGTAACCGGGCATGAAACAAGGGAAAGCATACAACTAGTGTAATACCATGCTGATTGGAGACAGTATACATCATCAGAATCTGTGAAAGCACAGATTTGTGGGGTGGAATGAAAAAAAAAAAAAAAAGGTGGAAATTGTAGGACTAAACATGTTTAAGTGGTGGACTTGGTTTACGGTCTTGATGAATTTTTTACCCATTGGCCAAAGTATTTTTGACATCTTGCCTAGAACAAACATATGGGTGACATGGGCAAATATCACGGGGGTAACAGACTTTTGTTTAAGTTTGCAGCAAGCAGACAAACACTTTAGAACTTGTTTAATTGGTATTCCCCTGCAAGAGAATGAAACAGATTTTGATGGGGTTTTGGAATGTTAAAACAGTGGATCTGACTTCCAATCAGAATGGTACATGTATGAGTCCGAATGGGCAATTTGTTTGGCCTTCTATGTGTAATGCAGCGTGGCAGAAAACGGTTATTGAGAATTTGAATCCACCATATCATTTGCCATTGCAGGAGTTAGACCTATTAGGTAGCATTACGCCCGTTAAATACGTTAATGTGACTGCAACGGGAATGCCAGAATGCGAGGACACGGTACCACCACTTCAACCTGTAAATGGCACTGGAGTAATTTGGTTTGGTGAACCGTGGCGATTGTGGGTAGCACGTCAAGGTGAATGGGAGTTTGATACAAGGTTTCAAAATTTAACCGGTTCACCTAATTGGGGTGAACTGAAAGCTGGAGGCTTACATGTAAATGTATCAGGGGGCTATCAGTTGCCACCGGGAGTCTTTTTGATATGTGGAGATAGAGCATGGCCAGGGATTCCTTTGAATCCTGTCGTTGGACCATGTTATTTAGGGCATTTAACTTTGTTTGCTCCACGTATGAAAGACTTATTGAAAATGACTCCACAATTTCATAGATCATGGAGGGCACTGCGCACCTTTGATGAAACATGTAATGACCGAGTCAATCTGCAGTCTGTAACAACAAATGTCTTAGCCTCCATATTTATGCTGGGAACAATGGCTGCATTAAACACTAAGAATATACGAAGGATAGTGTTTTGGGGAGAGAAGCAATTTAATCTTACATCGCAGATTTTAAGTTCGTTATCGCTTGACGTAGTGTTAGGCATGCTACGTTACAAAATAGAGCTGCAGTAGATTTTTTGTTATTAGCACATGGACACGGTTGTGAGGATTTTGAAGGGATGTGTTGTGTGAACCTTTCCGATCATTCCATATCTATCCACAAGAATTTGTCACAACTGCAGGGAAACATGAAGCATATTCTTGCTGATGATAATCCCTTTGATGAATGGTTGAGAGGATTGGGCATAACAGGTTGGTTAAAGACGTTATTGACGGAAGGAATACGCTTTGTTATAATCATTATTGTAATGCTTTTAGTTTTTAGCTGTGTTTTTTCTTGTTTAAAGAGAGTAGTTTTTAACATAACCAATCAGGCCTGGCTTGTGCAAAAGAAAAAAGGGGGAATTGTAGAAGAATGGCTGCAGAAGCATGGCCTTAGAATCTCTGAAGATCTGCACAATCCAGGCCTGGTATTAGAATAGGCCTGTAATCAGAATTGTACTGAAGTTGCTGTGCTGAAGATAACAAGAAAGGTAGCCTTGAGCTATTCTTGAATGCTGAGACCGAGTAATTATGTTGTGCCAACAGGCCGTGGCTGTAACAAGCTACAGCTGCTGGGAAAGCAGGTGCAGGGCCAAGAAAGATAGGGACTGGTATGGGAAAATAGGGAGTAACAAACTACAAGGCTGAAGCACAGCAACACAATTAGCTACATGGATAGAATGCTTATTTTAGTCATGATAATTAGGGGTGTGAGAACCGCGCGCGTTTAGAGACTACTAACCAATTATATTTCTGCTTTACGAATATGCATGTGTATCGGTTCTGTATAAGTAGTGTTAGAAACTAATAAAGTTGAGCAAGATGCATAACTCATATTGAGCGTCTTCTTGACTCCGGCAAACCCTTCTTCCAACACCCTCCTCTTCCTCCTTTCCCTTAGCTTTTATTGCAGAACACTACTTCATATGGTACTGATATGTGGAATCAGACTCCACAATCTTATGAGATTGTAAAGTAGGTATGTTTACTTAGCGCTGGGCAGCACGGGGGGGGGGTGTGTGTGTGTGTCACCCCTCCAAAGCCGTGCACACCTGGGGCGGCAACAACTTGTCTCAATTTATACAATCAAATGTTGCATATACATAAGGTTTCCAAATATGCCTATACATATTCATGACCCATCCCACTTCATATTAAAATTAGTTCCAAGAAGTCATTTCCATAAGTCCCTCCCAACTGTGCTTGTGTGGTGCCTCTTTGTGGGGATGAAGCTTGGTAGTTTCCCTCGCTCTGAACATTTTACCTTTTCTCTTTGCGCAGACTCAGTTGTTCCTTGGTCTTTGTCCAAATTATAGAGTTGGTTTTAGCTACTTCTCATCAAGAACTGTCCTTCAGGAGGAACTGTAGACTCCTTGCTTCAGTTAATTTACACAATGGTTAGTAAAACAAAGCATTATTTATCAACAACAATCTAGATAATTGTTAAGCAATTAGATCTACTAAAATTTCTTTAACCCTTTCCCTCAGTATGGAATATCTCTTTGGTCAGTTTGGGTCAGCTGTCCCATCTATATCCCCCCCAAGCTCTTGCCCAGCCCCAGCCTACTGGCCTTTGTGGGGGGAGTTTGGAGAGACAGTCTTGTTGCTGTGGGAGCGCTGCTCAGCAGTAGCCAAAACACTGGTGTGTTGTCAACACTGTTCTAGCTACAAAAACAAAGCACAGCACTACGAGGGCTACTATGGTGTCCTGGTATGGGGAACATTAACTGTGTCCCAGCCAGACCCAGTACAGCACGTTGCTGGCTCATGTTCAACCTGCTGTCCAATAGGACCCCCAGGTTCTTTTCTGCCAAGCTGCTTTCCAGCTGGGTGGTGCCCAGCATGTACTGGGTGCCTGGGGTTGTTCCTCCCCAGGTGCAGGACTTTGCCCTTCCCATTGTTGAATTGTATGACGTTCTTGTCAGCCCATTTCTCCAGCCTGTTGAAGTCCCTCTGGATGACAGCATGACCCTCTGGCATATCAGCCACCCCTCCCACTTTTGTGTCACCAGCAAACTTGCTGAGGGTACACTCTGACCCGTCATCCAGATCATGAATGAAGATGTTGAACAGGACTGGACCCAGTATTGACCGCTAGGGTATGTTGCCAGTTGCTAGTGTTCAACTAGACTTTGTGCCACTGATCGCCACCCTCTGGGCCCAGCCATTCAGCCAGTTTTCAATCCACCTCACTGTCTGCTCATCCAGTCCATACAGCTTCTCTAAGAGGATCTTATGGGAGACAGTGTCAAAGGCCTTACTCAAGTCAAGGTAGTCAACACCCACTTGCTCTCCCCTCATGCCACCAAGCCAGTCATTTTATCACACAAGTCTGTCTGCCAAGTTGGTCAAGCATGACTCCCCCTTGGTGAAGCCATGCTGACTAATCCTGATGATTTTCTTGTCCTTCATGTGCCTGGAAATGGTTTCCAGGATTAGCTGCTCCATCACCTTCACAGGGAT
Organism: Falco naumanni; assembly: GCF_017639655.2. Classification (NCBI taxonomy): domain Eukaryota; kingdom Metazoa; phylum Chordata; class Aves; order Falconiformes; family Falconidae; genus Falco; species Falco naumanni. The sequence continues at coordinate 26,782,148 of NC_054079.1, forward strand.
GGAGATGAGGCTGACCAGCCTGTAGTTCCCTGGGTCTTCCTTCCTGACCTTCTAGAAGATAGGAAGGGATATTTGTTTTCCTGCAGTCCTCTGGCACTTCACCATGATTCTTCAAAGATTGTCAAGGGTGGTCTCTGAATGACATCAGCCAGGTTCCTCAGCCCTTGTGGTTGCATCCCATCAGTGCTCATGGACTTATGTATGACCAGTTTGCTTAAGTAGTCCCTGACCTGATCCTCTTCTGCTAAGTGTATGTCTTCCTTGCTCCAGAGTTTTCCCCTGATCTCTTGGAAATGGGATTCCTGAAGTCCTATCTTGCTGTTCCCTGGATGATCAGTTAATGTCTCTGTATTCCTCCCAAGGTACCTGTCTCTGCTTCCACCTTCTCTATTTTTTGATTTTGTGTTTGAATTTTGTCAGGAGCTCCTTGTTCATCCATGCAGGCTTCCTGGATTTTTTGCCTCACTTCATATTCATTGGGATGGAGCTATTTTGAGCTTGTAGGAAGTGATCCTTCAGTATCATCCAACTTTCTTGGCCCCTGTTTCCCACCACATCCTAGGAGAATGCCATGGGACTTTACCAAGCAGATCCCTGAAGAAACCAAAGTCTGCTGTCCTGAAGTCTGGTCTTGTGATCTTATTTGTTACCCTCCTCTCAGTTTCCTGAACTCTACTATCTCATGGTCACTTCAGCTAAGGCTGCTTTTGACTTTCACAGCCCCCATGAGTCCTTCCTTGGTTTTGAGTATGAGGTATAGCAGAGCACCTCTCCTCACTGTTTCCTCTGTCATTGGAGTCAGGAAGTTGACATTGATGCACTCCAGGAACCTCCTGGATTGCTTATGCTCTGTTGTGTTGTTCCTCCAGCAGATATGGGGTTAAGTTGCAAGAGTCTTTTAAAAAAAGATGTAGGTGGATAAGTGAAAGAAAAAGCTATGCTTACTGTATTTACGATAAGGATCTAGCAAAGGCTGTCTCTCCCTAATACACCTCACTTCTGTTTCCTTTCTGGCAAAATGGCAGATAGGTTTTGAAGAGTGTTGTCTTCCTCTTGTATTGTGTATCTTAGCTTTTATGTTTATTTCCTCTTTCCATTTTTCTCAGGGTTCTAAATTGCTTTAATCTCTCATCCTGAAACTACTATTTTTCTTCTCTTAAGCAGGAGAAAGTCTGGCCATCCTCTTATTTAGGACACAAGTGTTTTCCCTTCTGTAAGTACATAAATAACTATTAATTTAAGCCATCTCTCTTCCACTTGACTGTTTAGTTAACATCTCTGAAGTTATCAGTCAAATACTCTCTGACCAAGTTATTTTAGATATTCCGCACAAGGAGGGTTTAATGTTTAATATAAAATTTACTTATTTGAAGATATTTGATGTTACGTGGGATTTTGATTTAGCAGAGTGATACAGCAATATACTGAAATCACAATACAAGCATAATATAGCAATTGCAACATACAGTTGAATCACAATACAGATGTGATTCCCATTACCGATCTCTCTATGCTCACTGTCACAACACTGGGTGTCCCCTGGAAAGAATGTGTTTTGAAGTTAACTCAAACCCATTGCTCTCCTCAAAGTTTATTTTATTAGTTGTCCAGTTTTTCTACTTTGTTGGGCTGAGGCACGTATACACTTCCCCCCATGTTGGTCGGGCTAGCTCAGGGAAGCCATTACTTTCTACAAAGTATCTCAGGGAAGGCTGTTTATACAACCTGATGACCCACTGGTACAGCCTTGTAGATAAAACAAAGGCTACCCTCCAGTCCCCCTTGTGTTGAGATAAGTTGAGCTTTCTTTACAGTAATTGGTGATCATTCCTTACATTCTTCCCTGAGCTCAGCATTCTTCAGGTGTTAGGTTTATGGTTGGGCTCAATGATCTTAATGGTCTTTTCCAACCTAAATGATTCTATGAGTCTATGATTCCTCTGATCCTTCTTCCACTGTAGGGGTGTGTTCGTTCATCACAGAAGTGTAAATTTCTCATTCTTTATTTTGGTAGCTGCTTGGCATTTCTTAGTGAGGAATGTATCTTTCCCTGAACTTTACATATCCTGTCAGTCTAAACATTAATGGGTTAGATGAGTTAGATTAATGGGTTAGACTGAGGTGGGCTGAGATCTGACTGAATGGCAGAGCTCAGAGTCTAACTGGAGGTCTGTAGCTAGCGGTGTTCCTCAGGGATCAGTACTGGCTCCAGTCCTACAGAGTGTACCTTCAGCAAGTTTGCTGATGATACAAAATTGGGAGGGGTGGCTGATTCACCAGACGACTGCGCTGCCATTCGGCAAGACCTGGACAGGCTGGAGAGTTGGGCAGAGAGGAACCTGATGAAGTTCAACAAAGCTAAGTGTAGGGTCCTGCACCTGGGGAGGAGCAACCCCATGCACCAGTACAGGCTAGGGGCTGACCTGCTGGAAGGCAGCTCTGCAGAGAAGGACCTGGGAGTCATGGTGGACAGCAAGTTGACCATGAGCCAGCAGTGTGCCCTTGTGGCCAAGAAGGCCAATGCTGTCCTGGGGGTACATTAGGAGGAACATGGCCAGCAGGTTGAGGGAGGTGATCCTCCCCCTCTGCTCTGCCCTGGTGGGGCCTCACCTGGAGTACTGTGTCCAGTTCTGGGCTCTCCAGTTCAAGAGAGACAGGGGACTACCTAAGAGGGTCCAGTGGACGGCTGCAAAGATGATTAGGGGATTGGAGCATCACCCCTATGAGGAATGGCTGAGAGAGCTGGCCCTGTTTAGTTTGGAGAAGACTGAGAGGGGATCTTATCAATGTCTACAAATATCTTAAGGGCAAGTGTCAAGAGGATGGGGCCAGACTTTTTTCAGTGATGACCAGCAACAGGACAAGGGGCAATGGGCACAAACTGCAACACAGGATATTCCATCTGAATATGAGGAAGAACTTCTTTGCTTTGAGGGTGGCAGAGCGCACTGGAACAGGCTGCCCAGAGAAGCTGTGGAGTCTCCTTCTCTGGACACATTCAAAGCTCGCCTGGGTGCGACCCTGTGCAGCCTGCTCTAGGTGAACCTGCTTTAGCAGGGGAGTTGGACTAGATGATCTCCAGAGGTCCCTTCCAACTCTGACCATTCTGTGATATGTAATACAGACATCTAAACAGTCTAGTTATATGTAGTTTGAGTATTTACTGTCGTGCCTCTTCTAAATTACTTTGAGGTGGCCAATTTCCAACATCTTCCTCTTAGATAAATTATAGCAATTATATGCATGGCATTTGGAGAAAAAAAAAGGTCATGATACCTGGCTGCGATGCATATGATATTGGACAAGTCACAAACTCTGACTCCATACATGAGAATTTGACATCCCAGCCACTCAGTCTTCCTACTGCATGCTTCCAATACAGGTCACATCTATATATAGAAAAAGAAGTGAAAACGTGGAGAGCATTTATTGTACTTAGTTCTGTGTTTTCTCAAGACTTCATATGGAAATTCTGTGCAATGAGGGTGCTGTATAAAGGCAGAACAAGGAGTCTAAGTCATGGAAAAAGACAGCCCATCCTTGGACCCTGTTCTTCTATTGCCTGAATAATTCAGGAACAAAGGGAGAAATGTACTTGGAGAGTAGACAGTTCTTTTAGGAGGTAATGGGGAATTAAAAATGGCCATCATAGGCAGAAAAAACCCAAACATTGTACTGTTCCAGTGAGCCTTGATTTATGTCTAAATAGACCTTTTTTTTTCCTATGTGTTCTCGAGTTTGCTGACTGGCCTGAAACCTGAAAGGTAATTACAAATTTCAGTTTCATCTGTACCATGGGCTCAGCTTGTAGGAAAGGTATGACTATTGATCTCATGTTCTGTGTGACTTTGTCAAGCTATTTAGTAACACACCTGAATGCTCTTATTTTCAGAATACATACAGACCATAATGATGATGGAAGAATCAGTTCAACATGTTGTCATGACAGCCATTCAGGAGGTATGTTAGAGTGTCCATAGTGTGTAGAAATTAAGCCTTTTAATATTGCAGAAAAATATACTTTTTTTCACTGTGATGAAAAAGGGGCACAGAGTTTGTAATTTTACAAGGAATATTTTCCTCTTTTCAGTTAGAAAAACAAATCAAGCAAGTCTTCTTCATATCAAAGAACTTTGGTTGCATGCCCCACTTCTAGAGAAGTTTAAATCTTCTCAGCTGTGGTAGGTTGTCCTTGGCTAGCCTCCAGATGCCCACCAAGCTGCTCTATCACTCCCTCTCCTCAATAGGACAGGGGGAGAAAATACAATGGAAAAGCTCATAGGTCCAGCAAAGGATAGGGAGATCACTTACTAATTATCATCATGGGCAAAATAAACTCGAATTGGGGAAAATTAAAATATTGTCAACTAAATTAGAGTAGGGTAATGAGAAATAAGAACAAATCTAAAAACACCTTCCCTCCACACCTCCCTTTTTCCTAGGTTCAACTTCACTCCCGACTTCTCTACCTCCTCCCTCCCCAAGCAGCACAGGGCAATAGGGGGTTACAGTCAGGTTATAACATTTCATCTCTGCTGCTCCTTCCTCCTCATGTTCTCCCCCTACGCACACGATACAGTCCTTCACAATCTTCTCCAACATGGGTCTTTCCTATAGGATGCAGTTCTTCAAGAGTTCCTCCAGCATGGGGTGCAGTCCTTCAGGAATGGACTGCTCCAGCGTGGGTCCCCCACGGGGTAACATGTCCTGCCAGAAAACCTGCTTCTGTGTGGGCTCCTCTCCACAGGCCACAGTTCCTGCCAAAGGCCTGCTCCAGTGTGGGCTCTCCATGGGGTCACAGCTTCCTTCAGGGCACATCTACCTGCTCTGGCATGGGGTCCTCCACAACCTGCAGGGTGAATATCTGCTCCACCATGGACCTCCACAGGCTGTAGGGGGAAGCCTGCCTCACCATGGTCTTCACCACAGGCTGCAGGGGTATCTCTGCTTTGGTTCCTGGAGCACCTCCTCCCCCTCCTTCTTCACTGACCCGGGTGACTGCAGAATTGTTTTTCTCACATATTCTCATTCCTCTCCCTCAGCTGCTGTTGCGCATCATTTTTTACCCTTTCTTAAATGTGTTATCACAGACATGCTACCATCATTGCTGATTGGCTCAGCTTTGGCCAGCGATGGGTCTGTCCTGGAGCCAGCTGGAACTGGTTCTGTCCAACTTGGGACAGCTTTCAGCGTCTTCTCACAGAAGCTAACCCTACAGCCCTCCCTGCTACCAAAACCTTGCTCCATAAACTCAGTACATTGACTTAAAGAATGTTTTGATAATGGGCTCCCCTTCCTTTACCTTTCCTATGTGGCTCCTGAAGTGTATTATACTGCTTTTATATAAGTGACCATATACTGTACAATTTTTTCATTAAACTCAGAATATCTCAAGTTGAAAGGGGCCCATAAGGATCATCGAGTCCAACTCCCTGCTCCTCACAGGACTACCTACCACTAAACCATATGACTAAGAGCATTGTCCAGATGCTCCTTGAACTCTGACAGGCTTGGTGCTGTGAGCACTTTCCTGGGGAGTCTGTTCCAGTGACCAACCACCCTCTCAGTGAAGAACCTTTTCCTAATGTCCAATCTGAACTTACCCCAATGCAGCTTCAAGCCATTTCCTATCGCTGGTCACCAGAGAGAAGAGATCAGCAACTCCCCTTCACTGGCCTTCTTGAGGAAGTTGTAGACTGCAATGAGGTCACCCATCAGCCTTCTCTTCTCCAAGCTGAACAAACCAAGTAGCCTCAGCCACTCCTCCTAAGTCTTGCCCTTGAGACCTTTTACCATCTTGGTCACCCTTATCTGGAAACACTTTGATGTCCTTCTTATATTGAAGCACCCAAAACTACACACAGTACTCAAGGTGGGGCCACAGCAGTGCAGTGTAGAGTGGGACAATCACCTCCCTTGACTGGCTAGCTATGCTGTGCTCAATGCACCCCAGGGCACAGTTGGCCCTTTTGGCTACTGGGGCACACTGTTGACTCATGTTCAACTTGCCATAAACCCAAAGATCTCTTTCTTCAGGGCGGCTCTCCAGCCTCTTGTCCCCCAATTTATACATATAACCAGGGCTACCCTGTCCCAGGTGGAGAATCCGGCACTTGCTCTTGTTAAATTTCATATGGTTGGTGATTGCCCAGCAGTCTGTTCTATCCAGATCTCTCTGTAAGGCCTCTCTATCCTCAAGGAAGTCCACAGCTGCTCCTACTTTAGTATCATTGGCAGACTTACTTAATGTCCATTTGGCTCCTGCAACCAGAACCTATATAAAAACATTAATGAATGCTGGCCCCAACATTGAGCCCTGGGGAACCCCACTGGTGACTGGCTGCCAGCCTGATGTAACCCCATGTTGTCATTTAACCCCAGCTGCTAATGTATTATACAGTGGGGCCTCTTCAGCATGCGTCACCTCCTCTGGTGACATTCCGAAATCTTTGCCTTCTGGCCAGTCGATGATCACTTCCAAGATGTTTGGATGACTGGGATTTCTGATTCGAGCTCATTGTGTGATCAGTGGGACCCACTTACTCCATGTAGCATCAGTTGCGTGATGTGTAGAGGAGACCCTCCCTTTAAACATTCAGCCCAACGCTGGCAAACGGGGCACCAGAAGGAGCTGTGGTTCACCACCAATCACTTCTGAAGCAGCTCAAACCTCTTCATAAGTGGCCATTCTCTCTTTTTCAGTTGGAGTATAGTGGGCCTCAGATTCTCTGCATCCCCAACTCCAAAACCCTAGGGGCACACATCAAGTCTCCCCTGGTGTTTTCTGCCAGAGGCTCCAGGTAGGGCCATTTTCCCTGGCTGTGGTATAGAGCACATTTTTTACACCTTGCCCTGTCTGAACTGGCCCAAGGGCTACTGCTTGAACTATCTCCTGTTTAATTTATTCAAAGGCTTTTCATTGCTCAGGGCCCCCTTTGAAATCATTTCTCTTCCAGGTCACTTGATAGAGATGGCTTACAATCAGACTGTAATTTGGAATGTGCATTCTCCAGAAACCCACAATGCCTAGGAAAGCCTGTGTTTCTTTCTTACTAGTTGTTGGAGACATTGCTGTTTTTTTGTTGATCACATCTATTGGGCTCTCACATCATCCATCTTGCCATTTTACTCCCAAAAAACGGACCTCCTGTGCTGGTCCCTTGACCTTACTTTGTTTTATGGCAAAACTGGCTTTCAGAAGGATTTGGACTATTTGGATAATCAGAAGGATTTGGACTAACCCAATTGTCCTTCTCCTCCACCTGGCTGGAGGCAGGGCCCCTCTAGTCCTGGTCATAGGATTCTCCACCAGGGCAGTGAGTGGTGTGAAACAGATGTAGTGTGGAGCAGCCCTGTCTGCTTACTTCCTGTAAAAATGGATTAGAATTCCTTTCCATAGGATCAGGAGTAAGATCAGCCCTTCCACTCTGTCTGGGAAACTGCCCACTGGAGACTGGAGCAGCAACCTTTCTGGAAAAACACCCATCTGTGCTTGTTTTCCTTGTAAGTCACATACTCATGTCCCTAGGGTTGAGGTAGGTTTTCCATGCCACTTCCTCATGTCCTCTTTGTGGTCCCGCAGGTAAAAACACAGGTTATGCCATGTTGTGTACCTTCTATATCCTCTCTCTTGAGGAAAAGGATGCTTACTGTCAATAACTGAGATGCGGGTCTGTTCAGGTGGGGAGTAGAATATATCCTCATCAAGTCACTGGACCAGTTTCTCCACAGCCAAGACTAGGGAGGAAGAAATATTGTCTTCATGTTCTCGGAGTTGGCGAACCACTTCATCCACTGTCGGTGCTGCTTTGTCTCTCCAGCTGATTACTGCCAATGAGTTGGCACATGACGGTGTGCTCCATACAAATTTCCGCCACATGGGTCGTGTTTATTGGACTTCATCTGGATCTGTGGGTAACTGCATGTTGTTCGGATCATAATAAATCATCTCTAGCATGGTGAATTCCCTCAGGTACTGGATACCTCTCTATTGCAGTCCACTTGCATGGGCGACATGTAATATCCTCCTTGAAGGGATACCTTTCCTTCACGCTTGACAGGGATAGCCTCCAGAGGCAGAGGACTATTGTCCCTCTTCCAATTACCTTGTCAATGCCCCCTTCCCTAGAAAGTGATCTCAGCTGCTTGGCTTCCCTACCCTCTAATTCCAAACTATTAGCCCCATTATCCCAGCATCAAAGCAGGCAGGTGACAATGTGTTCACCTGGATGATGGGTAAAATCTTTTAGCATATCCTGCAGCTCACTCAGGGATAGGGATAGAGTGGTTACCTCGTGTTCTGCCTCTTCCTCCTGTTCCTGTGGTGGCCTTGCTTCGTCCTCCTTTAGTAAATGAGCTGGTTTTTGTGTCCATTTCTTCTTCTGTATAGGGGCAACTGATACTGACATGGGTTGGTCCTCTGCATCACCCATCACAGGGGTCTGAGTAGCTGCAGTGCCTGTTGCAGGAGTTGGAGTAGCCACAGATAGTTGCTTAACTCTAAACAAGAGCAGAACCACATTCAGCATTTCTAACAGTAGCACCAGGACCAGCAATAGGCTGGTTTCAACATACCAAGGGTATGCAAAATTTTCAAAATTCTCAAACACTTATGTGATTAGCCCTGAGGAGAAGATTCTATCTCTTTAAGTCAGTGTTTTCAGGAACAGGCAAGTGACAGATTTCCTGCATAAGTTTTGGGATATTTTACTTTTGGTTTGTGGTTTTTTTTTTCAGGGTATGAAAACATTTCTTTTTGAGCTATTTGCAACACATCTGTTATATATATATTTAAAATTTCTTATGGTACTGCTTTAAACCTTAACTTCACCTTAACTGGTGTCAGTTACTTGGCTATCCAGATGTTTTATAAATATTGTGTCTATAGCTTCCCTTGGTGTGTTATCAGGGGAGCTAATAGAACTGGCTAGCAGTCAGAACTCAGCCTCTTTAAGCTATTGCTTGCTAGAACTTTCAAACTTATGTCTTTTTTTTCTTGTTTTGAGCCTGCCCTGACAATTTGTTTGCTGGGGATGGGTTGTTGTTTGACCTCAAAATATTTGTATTATTTAAATTTATTTCTAGCCATTTATCCATTGTAATTGATGAGTGGGTGAGGTTCCTAAAAGAAAACTTTTTTCCCCCAACAAGCATGTCAGTCAATTTGGGGCTTTTTAAGAAAGTAATGACTTGAAAATAATTTTTTTCCTCACTAAAATCATTGTAAACCATTCTTCTAGTCAGATTAGTCAGATTACAAAGAATTTTAATGCTTGTTTCAAAAATACTCATTCTAGAATATAAACTTTTAATCTGCAAATTCCAGACAAATTTGAGAGCTATCTTGCCTGCCATGTAATAGCTGCCACCAGTCTAATGGTGCTTAAATACAGATCTCTGCAAAGGATAGTGTAGCTTTCATGATAGATAATGAATGTGCTTTTTCAGAAGAGAGAATGACTATGTAAGGTAATGTTTTTCATATTTTAGATATTCTAAGTCCTGAATATGTCTTTCTGTAATTCTTTTTTAATATACCTCATAAAAATGAAGTAAAAAATGTTACTGTTGTCAGAAAAAAAAGCTTTCCTAAAGGTTAGATGAACCTGATTTCTTATTGAAACTTACCTTTAATATGCAAATAAATCTTTTTTCTAATCTAATGTAATCTAATTGCAGTTGATGAGTAAAGAGTCTCCAGTCTCTTTTGGAAATGATGCTTACATTGACCTTGAACGTCAGGTATCTAATATGAGGTGTTTCTTTTCCTTTAATCACAGGAAATCAGTGCCTAATCACTATGATTTATTGTTAAGCAGTCTAACTTTTTCTATTGTGGGAAAGTTTTGTGGAAAATTTGAATAATGGATACAAAATAAAACTTGACTGTGATTTACAGTTATCTATGTTGAAATATATAAATTCTGGTAGATGGAATTAATTTTTGTGTTAGCTGTCCCTTGTAAACTTAAAAATGAAAGATTATGATCCTGTCTGTGAAAAGTAGAAAGCCCATCTAAAATTTATTATGCATAATAAAATATATACATATGCATTGACTACATGCATATTTTATCAGATCAATTTTCTTGTAGGTATTTCTTTATTTCCCTGACCACATTCATACAGAAAATTGGATGATATAAGTGTTTTAATTATTATATAGTCCCTTAAATAGATGTAACTGAATGTTTCCACACTGCTTATAAGATTCAGTGTCTTTTTTCAGATGGGTAGGTTTCTCCACTACAGTGTTGATTGTTTCCCCTGTTGTACAGTGAGAGTAGTTCCCAGTGACTAGACAGGTTTTACCTTAACTGGTTATTCTTTGTGTATCCCAATCTTTTGTGTATTTGAAAAGTAGATTAAAAACTGAAATCATATAATCTTTGCATCTATAAAGAAAAGAGATATTGATGCTTTTTTTCCCAGTGTACAGAGCCAATAGATTCTTCAGAGCTAAGCTGTTTGGTTTGGGGGGGCCCTCAGTTTACAGCATAAATGTGATAACTTCAATGTTTTGTTTCAAGACCAAATATCACCTTCAGCTATATTTACCTTTGTTAGACAAATTAAACAATGATTACATTTGCTATTTTGTTTCGTTGTAGAAGCAGAATTGCTTTTCTTTTTCCCCCAAACATCAATATTACATAAATGTAAAAAAAGACTTTACAATCATATAATTCATAATTTTGCTATATCATTTATAGAGATATTATTTTATGAAACTAAAAATGATTGTTGTTTGTAATAGTTGAAGAAAACTACAGAAGAATTAAATGAAGCCCTAGCAACGAAAGAAGAAATTGCCCAGAGATGTCATGAGTTAGATATGCAAGTAAGTCATCTTTAAATCAAGAAAAAAGCATGTTAATTCTTGGACAGCTGAAGAAAGGGCTTATTGTTTAAATCTACCTTTTGTATTTAAAAAAATATTCCTCAATTGCTGTATTTCTTTACTCATCTTAGCAGAGCAAAAAGTGCATGCCCACTTGTATTGATTCAATTATGTTAGCATTAAGGCTATTGGTACTGACAAAGTTTTTTTGCATTCAAGTGAGAAATGAGCTGCATTGCTCAACTCATGAGTTACAGAAATCCTAGGAGTTTTGCTGCTATAATGATTTCAGTAAAATGTTACAACCAACTCAAAGTTATTCTATACTATCACCTGTGCATAAACTAAGTTTTACTGTAAACTGAGCATATCTGATCTGGAAGACATCAACAGATTAAACCTGGAACCCAGAAGAGCCATTTCAATCAATTCCTATTTTGGTGTATAATTTGGCTTTTTTTTTTTTTTTTTTTTTTTTTTTTTTTTTTTTTTTTTTAGCCAAGCAGTAATGACCGGAATTAATGAAGCCTTGTGCCTTATTGATTTGTGTTCAACCATTGGTTGATTTTGTTGTGTTGGATGCAAATTCTGATCAAAACTTTCCTTTCTCTTGGGATACTTATATTCTTTCTTTTCCCCTCCTACCTACATTTTGATTGTATAGTGTCTAATAATATAAGCTTACGTTTCAGATGTTCTTTGAATCACAGCACTTTGACTTCTCTGCCCCACTGCCTGTTTTCATAAAGCTGTCAGAAATTTAATCATCTTTGGGACCTCTGTTCTTGTTTCAAGTCCATTTGCAATTGGCCATTGGAATAAAAAAATTCTTGGAGAGGCATGGCCATGAGAGACTTGAATAGTCTGGTCTGTGTGATTTTATAAACATTGTTTCCTTTGGAAAACATTTAAAAACCTTACTATGGTGTGTGCATGGGGTAGTGGTGCTTTAAAAGTAGGCAGACTTTAATACAGTGACGTAATCTTCTTTGATAACTAAGATATTTTTCTTTAGATAATTCTGAGAAATAAAGGTAAGAACGCTCTTTTCTTTATGGTAAATCCTGTCCCTAATGCTGTAGTACATTGGTTACATCAAATATCAAGTATTAAAGTTACAATGTGTTCCTGTGAAATAGTTTTGTGAACTTCGACATTTCCAGTTATGAATTGTGTTAATGTTTTGCTGTGTGCACCAAAAAATTGCTCTTTATAGCTAACAGCTCCTTTATTCCACTCTGTTCTTTGATTACAACAGGTTGCAGCACTTCAAGATGAGAAGAGCATTTTACTTGCTGAGAACCAGATTCTGATGGAACGTTTGAATCAATCTGATTCTATAGAAGATCCCAACAGCCCTGCAGGTCGTAGGCACTTGCAGCTGCAGACCCAATTAGAGCACCTCCAAGAGGAAACATTCAGGTAAAAAAGCCACAAGTGGATAAACTGCAGTTGGCAGCCAGTATGACGTCTATGCTTTTGGTTCTACTGGCATTTATGCTAAATTATAACGGGTGAGATAATAACCATAGTAGTGAAGTTTCTGTTATGATCTACCTGTTTATAAGCTCAGACTTTGAAAAATATGGATTTTTTTTTAAATACTGAAATGATGCAAAAATACTGAAATACTGAAAGGCTCCCATTGACCATCTTGTCTCCATTCTCCTTGAATTAACTGCTTGAATTAACTGGACTCCTTGAATTAAGTGCTGCTATGCCTCTTTCTTGACTGCATCCCTTTTTATGTGTATCTTTATTATTTTTTATTTTAATTTTGGATCAAATTCACAATGGTGCTTTGTGCTACCAAGTTGTCTTCTCCACTCATTCACCATGTTTTGTCAGTTTCTCTTGATTATTCCTTTCACTCACTGCCAACTTCAAGCAACTTTTCCTACATATATTGATGAGTTTGTCATACCAGAGACTTTGTTCTCTACTCTTCACATGCTAGTCAAAATACTTGGTTCTTCAGAAGAACTGAACAGGCATAGCATCTAAAAATAAAAACTGAGAGCTGCAGCATTCAGAACATCTGAAGATCAGGCCTGGCTGCCAACATTGATGACAGTATAAGGGAGTTGGACAGCTGGACAAAATCCTGGGATAAACCCTAGGATAAATTTTTCATGTTCAAACTCTCTGTGCCCCAAAAGGCAGCGGGGGGGGGGGGGAAGGGGATGAAAAATTCTGCAAGAACTTCCAATATTATCATAGAGAAGTCTCAGATTTTTTTCTTTCCAGCACAATTGACACACACATTTCCTTGTGATATTTCAAAGTAGAAACTGTAATTGAATTGGAAGCATCAGAAAAGTGATCTGCTTCAATGTTTTTGAATAAGCAAGGCATTTGAGAGCAAAACTCCATTCTGTGTGGTGTTGTGCATTGGACTGTTGTTTCCTTTTCACTGTGCATCAGAAGGCTTTGTTTATGGTGTTTCTAGAGAGGATGATGATCATGGAGAAAGGTAATAATGGCTCAAGGCGAGAATCATAGAATATCCTGAGTTAGAAGGGACCCACAAGGATCATCAAGACCAACTCCTAACTCCACCCAGCGCAACCTAAACATTAAACCATATATCTAACTGTGATATCCAAACACTTCTTGAACACTGGAAGGCTTGGGGCCATGAACACTTTCCTGGGGAGCTTGTTCCAGTGCTTGACCACCCTCTCAGTGAAGAACTTTTACCTAATATATAATCTGAACTTCCCCTGATGTAGCTTTAATCCATTCCCTCATGTCCTATCACTAGACACCAGAGAGAAGAGATTAGCACCTCCCTCTCTGCTCCCCCTCACAAAGAAGTTGTAGACAGCAATGAGATCACCCCTCAGTGTCTTCTCTAAGCTGAACAAACCTACTGTCCTCAGCTGCTCCTCATAAGTCATGCCCTCTAGTCCTTTCATCATCTTTGGTGCCCTCCTTTGGATGCACTGTAACATTTTTATATCCTTCTTATATTGTGGAGCTCAAAACTGCACACAGTATTCAAGATGAGGCTGCACCAATGCTGAGTATAGTGGGACAATCACTTCTTTCAACCAGTTAGCTATACTGTGCTTGATGCACCCCAGGATACAGTTGGCCCTTTTGGCCATCAAGGTGCATTGTTGACTCATATTGAGCTTGCCATCAACCAAAACTCCCAAATCCTTTTCTGCAGGGCTGCGCTCCAGCCTCTTGTTCTCCAGTCTATACATACATCCAGGATTACACTGTCCTGGGTGCAGAATCTGGCATTTGTCCTTGTTAAATTTCATATGGTTGGTGATTGCCCAGCACTCTATCCAGATCTCTCTGTAAGGCCTCTCTACCCTTGAGGTAATCAATGGCTCCTCCTAATTTAGTATCATTGGCAGGCTTACTTAATGTACATTTGACTCCTGCAACCAGATCATTTATAAAAACATTAATGAGCGCTGGCCCTAAAATTGAGCCCTGGGGAACCCCACTAGTGACTGGTCACCAGCCTGATGTAATCCCATTTACTATAACTCTTTGAGCCTGACCTGTCAGCCAATTGTTCGCCCATCATGTTGTGTACACGTCTAGCTGTATGCTGGACATGTTGTCCTCCAGAAGGATACTGTGAGAGACAGTATCAAAAGCTTTGCTAAAATACATAAAAAAATCCCACACATCCACTGCCTTCCCTTCATCCACCTTGTCATAAAAGGATATTAAGTTGGTTAAGCAAGACTTTCTCTTCACGAACCCATGTTTGCTCTGACCAGTGACTGCATTATCTTTCAAGTGTTTTTCAATAACTCCCAGAATAATCTTCTCCATTTTACTAGGCACTGAAGTGAAACTGACAGGCCTATAATTACCAGGGCCTTCTTTCTTGTCCTTCTTGAAAATTGGAATAACATTCGTTAGCTTCCAGTTGACTGGGACCTCTCCAGATTCTCAAGACCACTGATAAATAACTGAGAGGTCTTGCAATAACGTCAGCCAACTCTTCCAGTACCCTGGGATGAATCCCATCAGGCCCCATAGACTTATGTGCACTCAGTTGCAGCAGCAAATCCTGTACAAGTTCAAAGTCAACTGGGAGCTTATCGCTCCCTGAGTTGTGGTCCTCCAACTCAGGGCTCCAGGAGTCCCAGAGCCCATCATCAGCGTTAAAGACAAAGTTGAAGAAGGCATTAAATGTCTCTGCTTTGTCTACATCCCTATTTGTGAGGCGACCAACTTCATCAAGTAACGCACCAATATTTTCTTCAGTCTTCCTTTTGTCTGTTAGCATACTTTAAAAAACCTTTTTTTGTTATTCAGCAAAGTACTGGCCAGCTTCAACTCCAGTTGAGCTTTGCTGTACAAATTTTATCCCCACAGTGGCAAACATCTCTGTAGTCCTTCTGTGTAGCCTGACCTTGCTTCCAAAGTCCATAGACTTTCTTTTTCCACCCAAGTTCCAGGAGATCCCTGCTCATCTAAGCCAGCCTTCTGTCCCACTTGCTTGACTTCCGACACACTGGAATTGCCTGCTCCTGCGCTTTTAAAAGGTGGCTCTTAAAAAGCGACCAGCATTTATGGACCCAAATACCCTCAAAAGCAGATCTCCATTGGACCTTACTAGCTACTTCCCTGAGCAGCTTAAAGTCTACTCTCCCAAAATCCAAGGTAGTAGCTCTGCTGACAGTTTTTCTCATATCACTGAAGATTTTAAACTCAACCATTTCATGACCGCTGTGGCCAAGAGAGCCACCAATCATCACATCACCCATGAGACCATCTCTATTTACAAACAACAGATCTAGGAGGGCACCTTTCTTAGTCAGCTCTCTTAGTACCTGTATCAAAAAGTTATCTTCAACATGCTCCAGGAATTTCCTGGACCTGTTTGTGTCTGCTGTATAATTGTCCTAGTTAACATCTGGGAAGTTGAAGTCACCCATAAGAACAACAGCAACTAATCCTTACCCAGAGGCTCTCAACCATGTTGTTCTGTTTTATTTCAATTGTACAGGTTAGAATCTGCCAAAGATGACTATCGCATACGTTGTGAAGAACTAGAAAAGGAAATTGCAGAACTGAGACAACAGACTGAAGAGCTTAGTACATTAGCAGAGGAGGCTCAGTCTTTGAAGGATGAAATAGATATACTCAGGTAAACTACATTCTATTAGCTTTGGGGTTTTTCTTTTTTAGAATATATAAATAGATTTAATCCACAGTAAAATTCATATAATTAAATTTAGTCTTCATTAGCTTTTGGTGTAATAGTTGGATGTTGTAAAAAGGATGGATATGTATTAAAACACTTCTTAAGCAATTAAGTAAAAGCCACACTGTGGTGTTGTGGTTTAACCCCAGCTGGCAACCAAGTACCACGCAGCCGCTCCCTCACTCCCCCCCACCCAGAGGAGTGGGGAAGAGAATCGGAAAGGAATGTAAAATTAGAGGGTTGAGATAAGAACAATTTAATAATTTAAACAGAATAAAAAGGTAAGAACAACAATTGTGGTGACTGAGGCACGGACTTTGCAAGGAGAGTGCAGCAAAGGCCTTTACTGTTAGTTGGTTACAGCTTTTAGAAGTTTATAATCTGTGCACGCGCCACTAAAAACCTTATTATTGGTCAAACTCTACTGTCCACACACCCAGCCGCTGTTCACTATAGGCTATTCTCCACTGTTCATGCTGTCTCCTTATCTTCTGGAGGTGAGATCACATTCCTCCTTTGTTTCTGTCTCATCTGGGTTTCTTCTCACACTCCCTCAAAGTTATTTACTTCTTTGCTGCAGGATCACAGCTGCACCTCGTTAAAGCAAGGTCACAGTTGTACATTATCAATGTCAAACCCACTGTCTCCGTACTCTATAAACAACAACAATAATAATAGCAACAGTTATAATGGAAAGGTGGGGAAAAGGATAAAATCCAAAGGAAAAGGGAGAAAGGAAACAAGTGATGCACAGTACAACTGCTCAACACCCGCTGACTGATGCCCAGCCAGTCCCTGAGCAACGATATCCCCTCCCCAGCTAACCCCCCAGGTTTATATACCAATCATAAAGTCCCACGGTATGGAATACCTCTTTGGCTAGTTCAGGTCAGCTGACCTGGCTGTGTCCCCTCCCAGTCTCTTGTGCCCCTCCAGCCACTGGCAAGGAGGCCTGAGAAACCAAAAAGTCCTTGACTTAGTATAAACAACAACAACTAAAACCATCAGTGTGTTATCAACGTTGTTCTCACATCATAGCCAAAACCCAGCACTACTAGCTACTAAGAAGTTAACTCCATCCCAGCTGAAACCAAGACGTGCCCATCAAAATGATTGTTCTAACTTGTGTGTCAAGCAATCTATTAAGTACCAAAAAGTTCATTTAAGCTGAATTCATTCTAGTTTCACACTGTTGAGTATGGCTGTGGCTATTCATTTTTTAATGTTAGCTTACAGGTTTTCGGTGTTTGAAATTTTTGTGAAAGCTTTCAAATTAGAGGATATTTTCCTCATATTGTTTGTTTTCAGTCAAGCTGTTAATTATTTAGGAGTTGGTTACAATTTAAAGTAATGATCCATTATTAAGAAAACTTTGAACGTATTATAAACTGAGCCCTGTATTGCATTTTTGTTAAAAAGGATTCAGACTCCAAATCTATTATGGTAATCCTGTATGACAGCTTGGGAAATTGATATAACAGCTGTTAGCATAAATTTGCCATTTCTTTTTTCAGAACATGTTTATCCCTGGTTATCTTAAAAAAAAATAAGTCAAGGGCAGAAAATATTATTTTTACTCTGGTAAAGCAGTGGCTTCTGAGGATGAATTTAGAGTTGGAAGGAAATAGGTTGGAATTGTAGGAGTTAACAATTTATTTTTTAATTAATATTGGAAGCAGATAAGGAAATTATAGAAAGAATTATGCCATTAAAAAGCACTTCTGATAAGAGCATTTTGTGCCAACTAATGGAGGGGAGCAGTCAACTTGAAAACCAAGACATTTAGTAGTGCATGAGGATGTTTGTGCTCTTGTGCTCCCTTGATGTCTGGAAATGTTTTCTACACTGATTTTAGTCTTCCAAGTACAGATTTGATACAAATATTCAATCTCTTGTCTTCCCAGGCATTCTTTTGATAAAGTGGCCAAGTTAGAAAGCCAGGTGGAGTCATACAAAAAGAAGCTGGAAGACCTGGGTGATTTGCGGCGGCAAGTGAAACTATTAGAAGAGAAGAATACAGTGTACATGCAAAACACTGTGAGTCTGGAGGAAGAACTAAGGAAAGCCAATGCAGCACGTAGCCAGCTGGAGACATACAAGAGACAGGTGAGAACATCATCAGTGTAATAATTCTCTGCATTTCTCAACATTTCTTCTTTGCAGCATGGCTTATACCTCAAAGCAAAAAAACCCAAACAAAACCAGCTCCTTGTGTTTGCTTCTTTTGTAAATACTTTTCTTCCTCCCTCCCTACATTGCTTATTGGTCATTATGTCAGTTTTGTGTTACTTTTGTCAATGAACAGTCTTACCTCTCAAAAAGTAACAGATTTATCAAATTATTCTTAATTCAAGTTCATTAGTGGGGTTAGAATTAGAGCTTCTTTCTCAGAAAAAGCATCCACTCTTCATTTGAAAATTTCCAGCAGTGGGGAATCCAGCATAGCCTTGGTAAGTTATTCTAGTGGTCAAGTAATTTTTTTTTCTTTAAGTTTCTAATCTGGATTTGTCCATCTGTGGCTAGAAAGTATACATCCTCCTTCCTCTATATCATCCCTGTTGCATAGATGCATCAAGAAAAGTACCTTGTGTATCACCAAAGCCCTCAGGAATGGAGAACGTTTTTATTTTCCTGTTCCACTGAGAGAGATGTGACTTTTTCTGTAAAGGTGGAGGACATGTGCATATCTCCTTTTTGCATTTGCAGTACATTGACCTGCCATTGTTCTGAGATCTTTTTTGCAGGGCCAGCTTGAGCTCAATTTATGTGAACAGTGCCTTGTCTTTATTCTGACTTCCCTTAACCTTGAATGGTCACACTACAGGTGTCCCTACATGTCAATCCACAGCAGAATTTAAAAAGATACAAAAAAAGGCACCAAGAGCATTGCAAGCCCTGGAGTGATGTGCATCCTTCAAACCTGTAAGCCGTTTCCCTGCATTTGGCCATCTTGATTGTGGTGTATGAAGGCACGGACTCACATTGCGGTGCAACCAGAGACACTTTATTGTACAGAGGTGCTCATATTTATATCTCTGAGCCCGGATACAAATTCCAGCTGTATGTACCACCAGGCTCAGGGCAGAATCCATTCATGCAGTTACATAGCTATATATCACTACAAGCATGCAGACACCTATTTGCTACTAGATAACCATGTTTATCTTTCTTACTTTCCTTCACAATACCCAGCTGTTCTCTCATCTCCTGCCAGGTCAGACATTCTCCATCCTCCTCTCATATATCTCTCTTCAGACGTTTTCTATCCCCCTCTCCCACACTTGATAAGTAGGGCAATTAGCTTACACCTCCTTGGGCTGATTGTTATTATAGTCCAATTGATTCCACCAGGAAAAAAAACAGAACTTGGATAGTTCAGCTACTTGGCTGAAGTAGCATACAATCAAAAGGAAAAGGAAATCTAGGAGACACTTTCATACACCATTTATATCTCGTTTGCTCATAAAAGGAATAAGTCCTCCTAATAACAGAGCACCCATTACAGTTGAGTTATCCCTGATGTTTGCATCTGTTCATGCTTATTTCAATCATGATGCAGATTTTGAAAGGGGAAACTTTGTTCTTTATGTCTAAGACATGCATCTGCAAAGAATATCTCTTCTTCTCCCTCATTCCCAACATTTTATGGATGAGATTTTACAACTGAGGAGCTGATGTGTTACATAGAATTTTACTGCTGGATGAGACTGGAACAAAGCCCAGGCCTCTAATCTGGCAGACCTGAGTTTCTGTCACTTTAACCACACTGTCTCAGAACAAACACACAGTCTGTTTGCCTTCAATGTCTATAAAGTTGGGCTCCTCTTGAATACACCTTTGAGACCAAAATTTGAATGAAGAAAGTATAAATATGAAATGTCGCAAACAAGTTTTCAGGAGTCCTAACTCTGTGTCCTGCTATAAGAATTAATTCTATATCTTCAGCTGAGTATTCATTCAGCTTATGTGTTTGTCAGTCAGTCTTTACTCTGTTTACTGCATTCACACTCTGTGTTATGTTATTAACATTCTGGGACTGAGTCTACACTAGTAAAGGCTGAGAACTTTGCTGAGTTGTCTTGTGCTCACTGATCTTTTCTGCTGAGCTTTTATACCTCTTTTTTAGTTTTAAAACCTGTTTGCTAACTTACAGCTTGAAAAATATCTACAAGATTTTGTTAGGAACATATTGCCCCTTGCAAGAAAGAAAACTGATAATGAGCCCTTGGCTGAATTTTCATGTTTGTGTACTAATAAACAATAACAAATGTCTAAGCACAAGAAAATTTACCTAACTGCATGAACTGGCGCTTGACTTCTGAGTGAGGTTTGTAGAATAAGAGATGAAAAAAGGTTTCTTGAGATTTTTTTTTTCCCTTGGCTTCTCTGAAAGTGGGATTATTCTACTATTCCTAAACTCTTTGGTTCATAGGATTATACAGCTTTTCCTGTAAATCTCACTTGTATGTAATTTTTTAAAGATACTTTACATCTTTTTGTTGTTTCTTTTATTTGTGCTAAGGCCTAGTATTTGAATTTTTTGGTTATACCGAAACATATAACAATTGATGAAAAAGAATTTTAGACTGTCCTGTAGGTAAAGATTTCACTTATTTGCCTCATGGTACATGGTCCTTAACTACTTGCTTTCATATGCTTTCTTTTAATGTTAATAATTGCAGACAAATTATTGCTTCTTGCTCTCACAGGCAGTGGAATTACAAAACAGATTATCTGAAGAATCCAAGAAATCTGATAAACTAGATTATGAATGCAAACAGTTGAAAGAAAAAGTAGACAGCCTCCAAAAAGAAAAAGATGTAAGTTTCATTATATTATTTTTCTAGTAGTAGTGAAAGCAACATTTTTCCTTTATTGCACAGAGCTATGGTTATCAAAAAAAGATTCTATGATGAGCTTTTTGAATTCATACGTTTTATTTTCCACTTAAAATTTTCTAATGTTTGTGTACAAATATATTTTTAAGTTTAATGTTTATATTGCATGGGATAAAGTGACTGTATTAAAATATATGCAACAGATTTTCAAGAGGAAAATCCCTCACATATAGTGTCTTAAGTTGTTTCTTCACCATTCACCATGAAAAAGATAATGCCAAAGATAATTGTAATGTATTTGGAAAAACGATTTAAAGTAGGTTTTTTGTGGTATCTCCCTAGAACTAAACTCAGAAGTGATTTTTTTTTCCCCAAAGTAATGTTCCTTGAGGTAACATCTGTATGTTTCTCTTTGTGAAATCAAGGCCTCTGTAGCAAGAAGCTTAGGAATCTTGTAGAAGGATGTGTCCTTTATTGTGGTTTCCCCTTTCTCTTGTGATCACTAATCACTGATTTAGTTTCTGGTGTCATCATGGATATGCAGTATAGATACCAGTTTATTATCTTCCTCTCTAAGCCACCAACAGACTGAGGCTGATTGTTCTTGCTCTCTCTTGCCCATAATGATCCTCTATGTTTCTCTGGCATAGTCCAGTTTCTTTGTCAGTTGGTTTCTGTTTGTGGAAATTTTGGGGGGAATCTGCATATTGGCACTTTAAAGTACCACATGAAACAAGGCCAACACTTTCAGTTACTAATTGCTCAGGCTTATTTGAAGTGTAAGTCTATTTTTCCTTCAAGCAGAATCTTTGTAGACACTTTCCTGAAGATATCCTATTTCCTGTCTAATCTTTTAATAAATTTCCAGGTTTTGCACTTAGGTAGCACTTGAGCTGAAAATTCTGTTATATTCTGCTCTTAGATCTTGGATCTAAAATCTTCTGTCTTAGATTTCTGTATATTGCCAAATTTATTAAATACTATATATACCTGTCCTTGACATCACTTTTTTCTGCTCCTCACTCAAATTGGAATGGCTCACAGTAGTCTTGTTCATTTCTTGCTTTGCTTTTCTTTCCTGTTTTTTACTGGGTCCTGTTGTGTTTTCTCCCCTCCCTTCCGCCTCCATCCCAGATTTCAGGGGAAGTTTGTATTTTTGGCTTACCTGTTGTTTGGTGGAAACCTTTTCATCTTGTATGAAGGACCTGCATTTCAAGTCATTTCAGATATGGTTTCTGTTTTGCCACCTGGCAAGAAGTGTTGGTTTTAAATGCATTCTTTTGAGTGAATAGGTGCCTGTAAAAACTATCATAGCTAAAGTAGTCTCTCGGTGTTTTGGTTAGTGATTCTTAGCCTATTATTCTTCCTCAGTCCCGTTATTCTTTCTGTTTCCTGATTATCACATCTTAATGTGGCATCAATGACGTAGATACTGGGATTGAGTGCACCTTCAGGTTTGTAGATGACACCAAGCTGAGCAGTATGGTTGATTCACTAGAGGGAAAGATGCCATCCAGAGGGACCTGGGCAGACTTGAGTAGTGGGCCCATGGGAACCTCATGAAGTTCAACAAGGCCAAGTGCAAGGTCATGCACCTGGGTCAGGGCAATCCACAGTATCGGGACAGACTGGGGGCTGAATGGATTGAGAGCAGCCCTGCAGAGAAGGACTTGAGGATATACTGGTGGATGAAAAATTGGACGTGAGCTGGCATTGTGTGCTTGCATCCCAGAAGGCCAACTGTATCTTGGGCTGCATCAACAGAAGCGTGGTCAGCAGGTCGAGAGAGGTGATTCTGCCCCTCTACTCCACTCTCATGAGACCCCACCTGGAGTACTGCATCCATCTCTGGAGTCCCCAGCACAAGAAAGACATGGACCTGTTAGAGTGGGTCCAGAGGAGGGCCACAAAAGCAGTCAGAGTGCTGGAGCACCTCTCCTATGAAGAAAGGCTGAGAGAGTTGGGGTTGTTCAGCCTGGAGAAAAGAAAACTTCGGGGAGACCTTATTGCGGCCTTTCAATATATAAAGTGTGATTCTAAGAAAGATAGAAACTTTTTACCAAGATCTGTAGTGACAGGACAAGGGTCAATGGTTTTAAACTGAAAGACAGTAGATTTAGAATGGATCTAAGGAAGAATTTTTTTTACAATGAGGGTGGCGAGACACTGGAACAGGTTGCCCAGAGGGGTGGTAGATGCACCATCCCTGGAAACATTCAAGATTAGGTTGGATGGGTCTTTGAGCAACCTAATCTAGTGAAAGATCTCTCTACCCATGGCAGGGGGATTGGACTAGATGATCTTTAAAGGTCCCTTCCAACCCAAACCATTCTATGCTTCTATGACTAAAATTGCCCATCACAGATATTAAGTTATGTTGTGTTGTCTTGTCCTTGTGTCTGTTCTGTCAGAATATCATAGTATGTGATTGATATCTTTAATAATAATCTGTCTTGGAATTTTCTATATATGTTGTGTTGGCTGATAGATACCCATGCAATTTGATGAGTTAACTTTTTCTTCAATATCTGCCACAAGCACTTTTACCACTGATTGCAGCTCTAGTGCTTTTTCTGTTCCTTAGAGTACTTCTTTTCTGTACCTGTAACTCTTTCTGCTACCTGACATTTCAAGTTCTCAGATGCCTGTTTCTCTTGTGATCTATCAAGTTTAAAATATTCTTGCTTTCCAGTAATAAACTTCAAGGTATTTTCTGGCTGCCAGTATCAAACTGCAGTATTCCCTGCTGAGTGGCTCTTTTTAATACAATGGTAAAACCAATCAAAGCTTTATAATCTAAGGGTTTTGTGAAATGACTGTTGATAAAATCAGCATGCCCACTATATTCGGGTTGAACCAACAGCTAAACCAGAATTAACCATGCAAGGTTCAGGCAACACAAGTCCCTAATGCACCTCACCAAAGTGCTGTTTGCCAAAGGGATCACAAGTCCTGAATCCATTTGGGTTGACTTGTGTCTGGTGTGAGCAACTACCAGCCAACACAACTCTGTACCTACACAGAGCTAAGGGTTGTCCTAGAACTCTTAGTGACATGGGGCACTTCCTAGTTCTAGAACAGATTACCATTTTGATTTTTACATAAATTGTCACCCTCTTCTCTTATGTTGGAGTCTTGGGATCCTTTTGGGCTACTAACCTGGTGCTACCTGTAGCTTCTTTTCCTTTGCCTTACTCACAAATGGGAGCATACAGACCTGACAGTACAAAAGAGTCAACATATCTACACTCCAGGATGGTCCAGTAATGTTCTTCAGTTGTCTTTGGACTGAGCCTGAAACAACTAGTTTCCTTCCATGTCTGAAATGCTGAGATGATGGCAAAGCCAGTGACACAGATCAGGAGGAGGAAGTGAGACTGCTGTCTAACCTCCCACTGTTGGAAAAGTGACAGTGTCAAGTTAAAGTTACTGTATTTCATCTGTTGTGTTGACTCTGTATATCCCTGAGCTACCTTATATTTCCCTCCTCATCTACTGAATCTTGCTTTCCTGGGTAAGGGGAAATTATCCTATGGTATTTTAGCTCACTTGCTTTTCCCTTGGAGCCACGTGTAAGGGGGAAAAGCAGGCAGGTGAGTGGTCCCGATGGATGCTGTTTGCTATCTGGTACCTGAAGTTTGCATCATTAATATCTTGAGTTGTGACAGGAACGGAACACAAAATCAACAAAATGGGACTTAAGTGGGGTCATCTCCAGCACTTGTATGTAAACACAGAAGTGCCTACAAGGCACCATTGTGGAGAAATCCCTCAAACACTTTCTAGGATGTCAACATGCTGGGATGCATCTCTGAAGTGCCTGTACACTAATGCACGCAGCATGGGGAATAAACATGAGGAGTTAGAGATCTGTGTGCAGATGCAGGGCTACAATTTTGTTGGGATCATGGAGACATAGTAGGATGGCTCCCATGACTGGAGTGTTGCAATGAAGGGATACAGGCTCTTCAGGAAGGGCAGGCTAGGAAGAGAGAGCAGCTGGAGTGCTTGTAGCTCTGCCTGGGGATGGATGAGGAGCCACCTGAGAGTTTATGGGTAAGGATTATAGAGAAGGTGGTTAAGGGTGACACTGTAGTGGGTGTCTGCTATAGGCCACCTGACCAGGAAGAACTACTGGATGAGGCCTTCTACAGACTACTTGAAAAAGCCCCATGTTTGCAGGCCCTGGTCCTCATGGGGGACTTCATCTACCTCGATATCTGCTAGAGGGACAACACAATAAGGCATAAGCAATCCAGGCAGTTCCTAGAGAGCATCAATATCTTCCTCATCCAAGTGGCAGAGGAGCCAAGGAGGAGACTGGCTCTGCTGGACCCCATACTCACCAAAAAGTAGGAGCTTGTTGGGGATGTGAAGGTCAAAGGCAATCTTGGCTGCAGTGACCATGAGATGGTGGAATTGAGGATCTTGAGGGGAGGGAGCAGGGCAAAAAGCAAGACCACAACCCTGGACTTCAAGAGAGCAGGCTTTGGCCTCTTCAGCGATCTGCTTGGAAGAGTCTGATAGGATAAGGTCCTGGAGGGAAGAGAGGCCCAAGAAAGCTGGTTAATATTAAATGATCACCTTAATCCAAACTCAAGAGAGCTTCATCCAAAGGAATAGGAAGTCAGGCAAAAATGCCAGGAGGCCTGCATGCATAAATAAGGAGCTCTGACCTAGCCAAACTCAAGTAAAACAAGGAAGCATACAGAGAGTGGAAGCAAGGATGGGTAACCTGGGAGGAATACAGAGACGTTGTCTGAGCATGCAGGGATGAGGTGAGGAAAGCTCAAGCCCAAATCGAATTGAATCTGGCCAGGGATATCAAAGGCAATAAGAAGGGCTTCACTAAGTACATAGGTGAAAAAAGAAAGTAGAGAAAATGTGGGTCCACTGTTCAATGAGACAGGGGACCTAGTGACAAAGAACATGAAAAGAAAGGCTGAGGTACTGAATGCTGCCTTCGCCTCAGTCTTTCCTGGCAAGACCAGCCTTCAGGAATCCCATTTCCCAGAGACCAGAGGGAAAATTTAGAGCAAGGAAGACATACTCTTGGTGGAAAAGGATCCGGTCAGGGAATACTTAAGCAAACTGGACATACATAATTTCATGTGCTCTGATGTGAAAAACCCATGAGTGGTGATGGAGCTGGTAGATGTCATTGCAAAGCCACTCTCAATAATCTTTGCTTGATCATGGTAATTGGGAGAGGTGCCTGAGGACTAGAGGACAACAAATGTCACTCTGTTGTGAGTTAACCCTGGTAGGCAGCCAAGCAGCACAATGCTGCTCACGTACCCCCCTGCAGTGGGATGTGGAAGAGAATCAGAAGGGTAAAAGTGAGAAAGCGTGTGGGTCGAGATAAACGTTTTAATGGGGAAAGCAAAAGTTGCCCACACAAGCAAAGCAAAATATTGAATTCATTCACTCCTTCCCATCAGCAAACAGATGTTCAACTGTTTCCAGGAAATCAGGGTTTCATCAAGCATAGCAGTTTCTTAGGAAGACAAACAACATAACTCTGAACAACCCCCCTTCTTCCTCCTTCCTCACAGTTTTTATTGCTAAGCATGATGTAATATGGTAGGTAATATCCCTTCAGTCAGTTGAGGTCAGCTGTCCTAGCTGTGTCCCCACCCTACTTCTTGTGCACCCTCATCCTACTCACTGTCAGAGCAGTGTGCATAACAGAAAAGGTCTTGACACTGTGTAAGCCCTGTTCAGTAATAACTAAATCATGGGTGATTTATCAAAACTGTTTTGGTCATAAATCCAAAACACAGCACCACACAAACTACTATGAAGAAAATTAACTGTAGCCCAGCCAAAACCAGTACACCTTCCTATCTTCTAGAAGGTCAGGAAGGAAGACCCAGGGAACTACAGGCTGGTCAGCCTCATCTCCATCCCTGTGAAGGTGATGGAGCAGCTAATCCTGGAAACCATTTCCAGGCACATGAAGGACAAGAAAATCATCAGGATTAGTCAGCATGGCTTCACCAAGGGGGAGTCATGCTTGACCAACTTGGCAGACAGACTTGTGTGATAAAATGACTGGCTTGGTGGCATGAGGGGAGAGCAAGTGGGTGTTGACTACCTTGACTTGAGTAAGGCCTTTGACACTGTCTCCCATAAGATCCTCTTAGAGAAGCTGTATGGACTGGATGAGCAGACAGTGAGGTGGATTGAAAACTGGCTGAATGGCTGGGCCCAGAGGGTGGCGATCAGTGGCACAAAGTCTAGTTGAACACTAGCAACTGGCAACATACCCTAGCGGTCAATACTGGGTCCAGTCCTGTTCAACATCTTCATTCATGATCTGGATGACGGGTCAGAGTGTACCCTCAGCAAGTTTGCTGGTGACACAAAAGTGGGAGGGGTGGCTGATATGCCAGAGGGTCATGCTGTCATCCAGAGGGACTTCAACAGGCTGGAGAAATGGGCTGACAAGAACGTCATACAATTCAACAATGGGAAGGGCAAAGTCCTGCACCTGGGGAGGAACAACCCCAGGCACCCAGTACATGCTGGGCACCACCCAGCTGGAAAGCAGCTTGGCAGAAAAGAACCTGGGGGTCCTATTGGACAGCAGGTTGAACATGAGCCAGCAACGTGCTGTACTGGGTCTGGCTGGGACACAGTTAATGTTCCCCATACCAGGACACCATAGTAGCCCTCGTAGTGCTGTGCTTTGTTTTTGTAGCTAGAACAGTGTTGACAACACACCAGTGTTTTGGCTACTGCTGAGCAGCGCTCCCACAGCAACAAGACTGTCTCTCCAAACTCCCCCCACAAAGGCCAGTAGGCTGGGGCTGGGCAAGAGCTTGGGGGGGATATAGATGGGACAGCTGACCCAAACTGACCAAAGAGATATTCCATACTGAGGGAAAGGGTTAAAGAAATTTTAGTAGATCTAATTGCTTAACAATTATCTAGATTGTTGTTGATAAATAATGCTTTGTTTTACTAACCATTGTGTAAATTAACTGAAGCAAGGAGTCTACAGTTCCTCCTGAAGGACAGTTCTTGATGAGAAGTAGCTAAAACCAACTCTATAATTTGGACAAAGACCAAGGAACAACTGAGTCTGCGCAAAGAGAAAAGGTAAAATGTTCAGAGCGAGGGAAACTACCAAGCTTCATCCCCACAAAGAGGCACCACACAAGCACAGTTGGGAGGGACTTATGGAAATGACTTCTTGGAACTAATTTTAATATGAAGTGGGATGGGTCATGAATATGTATAGGCATATTTGGAAACCTTATGTATATGCAACATTTGATTGTATAAATTGAGACAAGTTGTTGCCGCCCCAGGTGTGCACGGCTTTGGAGGGGTGACACACACACACACACCCCCCCCGTGCTGCCCAGCGCTAAGTAAACATACCTACTTTACAATCTCATAAGATTGTGGAGTCTGATTCCACATATCAGTACCATATGAAGTAGTGTTCTGCAATAAAAGCTAAGGGAAAGGAGGAAGAGGAGGGTGTTGGAAGAAGGGTTTGCCGGAGTCAAGAAGACGCTCAATATGAGTTATGCATCTTGCTCAACTTTATTAGTTTCTAACACTACTTATACAGAACCGATACACATGCATATTCGTAAAGCAGAAATATAATTGGTTAGTAGTCTCTAAACGCGCGCGGTTCTCACACCCCTAATTATCATGACTAAAATAAGCATTCTATCCATGTAGCTAATTGTGTTGCTGTGCTTCAGCCTTGTAGTTTGTTACTCCCTATTTTCCCATACCAGTCCCTATCTTTCTTGGCCCTGCACCTGCTTTCCCAGCAGCTGTAGCTTGTTACAGCCACGGCCTGATGGCACAACATAATTACTCGGTCTCAGCATTCAAGAATAGCTCAAGGCTACCTTTCTTGTTATCTTCAGCACAGCAACTTCAGTACAATTCTGATTACAGGCCTATTCTAATACCAGGCCTGGATTGTGCAGATCTTCAGAGATTCTAAGGCCATGCTTCTGCAGCCATTCTTCTACAATTCCCCCTTTTTTCTTTTGCACAAGCCAGGCCTGATTGGTTATGTTAAAAACTACTCTCTTTAAACAAGAAAAAACACAGCTAAAAACTAAAAGCATTACAATAATGATTATAACAAAGCGTATTCCTTCCGTCAATAACGTCTTTAACCAACCTGTTATGCCCAATCCTCTCAACCATTCATCAAAGGGATTATCATCAGCAAGAATATGCTTCATGTTTCCCTGCAGTTGTGACAAATTCTTGTGGATAGATATGGAATGATCGGAAAGGTTCACACAACACATCCCTTCAAAATCCTCACAACCGTGTCCATGTGCTAATAACAAAAAATCTACTGCAGCTCTATTTTGTAACGTAGCATGCCTAACACTACGTCAAGCGATAACGAACTTAAAATCTGCGATGTAAGATTAAATTGCTTCTCTCCCCAAAACACTATCCTTCGTATATTCTTAGTGTTTAATGCAGCCATTGTTCCCAGCATAAATATGGAGGCTAAGACATTTGTTGTTACAGACTGCAGATTGACTCGGTCATTACATGTTTCATCAAAGGTGCGCAGTGCCCTCCATGATCTATGAAATTGTGGAGTCATTTTCAATAAGTCTTTCATACGTGGAGCAAACAAAGTTAAATGCCCTAAATAACATGGTCCAACGACAGGATTCAAAGGAATCCCTGGCCATGCTCTATCTCCACATATCAAAAAGACTCCCGGTGGCAACTGATAGCCCCCTGATACATTTACATGTAAGCCTCCAGCTTTCAGTTCACCCCAATTAGGTGAACCGGTTAAATTTTGAAACCTTGTATCAAACTCCCATTCACCTTGACGTGCTACCCACAATCGCCACGGTTCACCAAACCAAATTACTCCAGTGCCATTTACAGGTTGAAGTGGTGGTACCGTGTCCTCGCATTCTGGCATTCCCGTTGCAGTCACATTAACGTATTTAACGGGCGTAATGCTACCTAATAGGTCTAACTCCTGCAATGGCAAATGATATGGTGGATTCAAATTCTCAATAACCGTTTTCTGCCACGCTGCATTACACATAGAAGGCCAAACAAATTGCCCATTCGGACTCATACATGTACCATTCTGATTGGAAGTCAGATCCACTGTTTTAACATTCCAAAACCCCATCAAAATCTGTTTCATTCTCTTGCAGGGGAATACCAATTAAACAAGTTCTAAAGTGTTTGTCTGCTTGCTGCAAACTTAAACAAAAGTCTGTTACCCCCGTGATATTTGCCCATGTCACCCATATGTTTGTTCTAGGCAAGATGTCAAAAATACTTTGGCCAATGGGTAAAAAATTCATCAAGACCGTAAACCAAGTCCACCACTTAAACATGTTTAGTCCTACAATTTCCACCTTTTTTTTTTTTTTTTTCATTCCACCCCACAAATCTGTGCTTTCACAGATTCTGATGATGTATACTGTCTCCAATCAGCATGGTATTACACTAGTTGTATGCTTTCCCTTGTTTCATGCCCGGTTACTAATCAAACACATACACTCTTTTCACCGTTTGCGTTTAAGCTTTGGCTTACAGAACCATTTTACCCCACATAGCATACATCGGCACAATACCCACGGGTTACATCCCTTGCAACACAGACAGTTCATTCCATCTGCTCGCTCTGAGTCTTCTCTTCTGTCTTCTGATCTTGACATACAGGTCGCACAAACTTGCTAGGGACCCATATAGGTCCTTTATTTTTGGAGATACAAAAGTAACCTCTACCAATAAATAACACCGGATTAGGTCCTTCCCATACACCTGAAGCCATATTTTTATACAGAACATTCAAACCAGGAACTGTAGTTGTTCGGTTCCCTCGCGCCGTTTGGTGACGTATAACAGCAGGTGGTCCCTCTCTATCCTCCATAAGGGAGAGATAGTTTAAGGTAAACAACGCCTTAGTCAACCGTTCAGTTACGTCTATGTCCTGCAATACTTTCTGTCTCTGAAGATAATCCTTCAGAGTACGGTTTGCCCTTTCAACAACTGCTTGCCCTGTTGGGGAGTGAGGAATCCCTTCGACGTGTTTAATTCCCCAAGCTGTCATAAACCTAGCGACTCGTTGACTACTATACGCTGGACCATTGTCTGTCTTTATTTCTACAGGTACTCCCATGACAGCAAAACAAGACATTAAGTGTCTCTCCACATGTAATGCCTTTTGTCCGGTTTGTGCAGTGGCCCATATAAAATGAGAATAGGTGTCAATTGTTACATGCACATACTTAAGCTTCCCAAAGTCGGGTACGTGTGTTACATCCATTTGCCAAACCTGAAGTGCCTTCAGACCTTTTGGGTTAGTGCCCACCCCTAAACCAGGTCCATGATGACTACAAGGAGGACAGGAGCAGACAACACCCTTTGCATCTGCTATGGGTATTTGATACTGTCGATGTAAAGACTTTGCATTCTGATGAAACATCTCATGGCTGTTACGAGCTTCTTCAAACTTACTTTTTGGAGGAGTTATTGCCAGATAGCTGATTGCTTCATCAGCTCTAGCATTACTTTTGCCCAACCCAATGGTCCACTGATGACTTCTAATATGCATAATACAAAATTCATGTTTTCTCTGTCGAAGAGTACTACGCAGTTGTATAAACATGTCACCAAGATGTTGGTTCTTTGTCTCTCTCAACAAGGCATCTTAAATGCACTGTACTACACCAACTATGTACAATGAGTCTGATACTATGTTTACAGGTGTGTTATTCCAGCTTCCTAATGCCCAACACACTGCTTTCAGTTCTAAGGTTTGAAGGTTGTCCCGTGGTTCACCAGTGATCACTTGTTTCTGCCACTGATTATCGGATTGCCAAACACACGCAGCCTTCTTCATCTTTCGTCCTGCATCTGTGAACACCGTTGGCCCTTCAACTGGTCTTTTTGAGCATAACGGTCTCGCAATCCACTGATAATGTTCTAACATCTTCCAGAGAGGTCCTTTTGGCCGGTTGTTGTGTACAACACCTGTATAACCCATCAAGGCTTCCTGTATGGCTGTTGAATGGCTCAGAAGCCATTCATAATCATCACCACGGACTGGAATACTGATAACTGCCGGTTCAGTCCCATCAATTTCAACAATCCTGTCTCTTCCTTTTCTCACCAAGGCCGCTACTGCTTCAGGGCGACTTAAAATACGATGTCTGGGTTGCAATGGCAAAAAAACCCACTCTAAAACGATCGCCGTATTTTCCCCCTTTTTCTTTTGCCATTGCAAAATGAGGGCAAAAGGTGAAGTGGCAACATTACAAACCAAAAAAGATAACGGATGATTTGCCATTCGGCGACCACACCAGCCAGTCTGATTCTTGCGGGACATAACTTCCAGGGCAGCCCGCTTTTCTGGTGAACAAGTTTGAGGACTGTTGGCTTCGGTGCCATGCAACCAGGATCGGAACGGTTGCAAATCATTGTTAGTGAGTGTCATCAGGGTTTAAGGGAATCGTGAAAAAGACAGAACAGTCTTTCAAGTCTATCACAACAATTTGCCAAATCTGAGGGATCAGCATAAAAGGTGGAAGAGCAGGTTGCAACACTCCCATCGCTAAAATCTGATCATTAATCTTCCATAAATCATGTCCCAGTTATGTGCATCAAGATTATTAATCAGTACTGGACAAGCTAACGAGCTGGTCACCTGCCATTCTTCCTCCAAAATAGCATCACGAATAACACCAGACCAACACTGTAGAATTGGATCTTTTCTCGAGTTCAGCATCGGTGGGGTAGTTGGGCTAAATGGAGGAATTACAGGTATTGAAGCAGTAGGCAGGTTCATTTTAACTCGCTTTACCAGGTTTCTTAATTTATCTATTACCTCCTGTAAGGATTTCTCTGTATTGTTATCACAAGGTTTCTCTCCGCCTTCCTCCTCAGACCCGTCCGATGATGTTTCAGGACGAGGAGGAACTTTTGGTTTGTCCGCTGCCTTATCTAAAAGCTCCAGCACTGTTGAACACGCAGGGGCGGACATACCCTTCATAGGATGAGTATGCCCAACTCCGAAAAGCGTAGCCAAGAGAGAAGGCTTAGGTGAATCACCCTTCTGCTCCACCGGATTTTCTACACATCTCTCCCCAACGCTTTTATGGCTGCTGCCGCTAGGCTTTGTTTTGGTTTTTTTTCCACTTTCATAGTTTCCAGAGTGTTAACTATCGACCACCACGTCACTCCTAACGCTTTTCCCACTTCTCTCCATTCCGCAATACTAAACAATAACGCGGGCTCGGGGATCTTATTCTTTTTTCGTGCCCAGCGAACTAAGGTCTCCACTTCTGTCTCTTTAACGCCCGCCCCTCTCAAGGAGGATGCCAGTTAACAGTTTAATTGCCGCATCTAATTCCATCGCGGTCTTCTCAGAGCTCTCCCCTTTTACAGAAAGGATATCAGCGCGGACAAGCCCGACCGCAATTTACTCGTCGCAGCCTTCCGTAGTGCCCCCCTCTCACAGAGAGGAATTTAGCGTAGAGTCCTGCCACAATTTACTCTACGCGGTCTTACCACCGGCGGGGGTGCGATCTGCAGCTCCACACCGAACTCTGGACTCCACTTTTCGCCAGCAGCTGGGGGGATCCGTGGCAGTGGGTGGGCGGGCGAGCGGGGGGAGCTGCGGGGCACGGCACAGCACGCTGGCGGGGCGCGGGGAACTGTGCTGGTGTAAGAAGCAATCTGGCTAGCAAAGTACAGTCACTGGGTGTCATGATTTCAGAGTCAAACAAATAATTCAGCAGGTGTTTGACTGGTTCAGATTGTAATTCATATTGTGTAACGGCTTGTCGTAGCTGCTGCATAAACTTCCAATCAAAAGGCTTCCATGCTGCGGCTGCTGAACCATCTGGTAAAGTGGTGGTCCGCACCGGACATGCAACAGCAGAAGCAGCCTGCCACTCTCCCTCCAATATATCGTCTCGTATAACCCCAGACCAACAACTTTGGGGAGCGGCAGGCTGGAGGATAACGCCTTCCTGGGTCAGGATCTGAACATCACGACCGGCAGTAGGCAGATGGCATTCAGTCAATTGCTGCTGCAAGCAGTTTAGGGTCCGGTCGGAGGATTTGGTTCGGAGATGGGGGATCGGGGCAGGTGCAGGTGGGGTGAGTTCATTTTCTTTATCAGACTCCGCGTTCTCATTCAGAGGCGCACTCGGACCCGCCGTAGTACCCTCGTCCTCATCTAGTGGGGGGGGCGGCTCTCAGTAGCTTTCAGGGCGGCACAAAGCACCCGTTGCGGCGGCACCCTCCGGAGATGGTGTCGGGTGTAACAGCTCTGTCACAGTGTTTTTAATGGGCACAATTATGCCTTTTGCAGACGGAGCGCCTAGACCAAATAATTGGGTAGACAGCGACTCGGTTTCCCGACTGAGGAGGTCTGAGGCAGCCATAGCCATTTTTTTTTCCGCAACCAGGGATCGTAAATGGTTTATGACCTCCCGGCAGGCAGTCCCCAAGTCCTTGGCCGACTTGCTGCCGCTAAGGATCGCATCGCAAAGGGAATCCCCGACCTCTCGCCACTCAGTCACACTAAACAGCAATTGCGGGTCTTTTAAGAGTCCGTTTTCAGTCGCCCACCTACAGAGCTCATGGAGCTTCTTAGTGCTCACGCTAGCCTCTCGCTTAGCAAGAATATCAGTTAATAGCGTGAGTGCCACCTCCCTTTCCATTATCGAAGGAAAAAAGTTTTTACCGGTGCAGGTCCGCGCACGACGTCAATGCCGGATTCAGACGCCTTTACTCCTTACGGACGTCTTCCTGCTCGAACTCTTCACAGCGACTCTCAATTTTGCAAAGCCCACCATCGCGATGCAAAGGCAGAGTTTTTCCAGCAATTACCAGCTTTCCCGTCGTTCGGGCGCCAATTGTTGGAAGAAGGGTTTGCCGGAGTCAAGAAGACGCTCAATATGAGTTATGCATCTTGCTCAACTTTATTAGTTTCTAACACTACTTATACAGAACCGATACACATGCATATTCGTAAAGCAGAAATATAATTGGTTAGTAGTCTCTAAACGCGCGCGGTTCTCACACCCCTAATTATCATGACTAAAATAAGCATTCTATCCATGTAGCTAATTGTGTTGCTGTGCTTCAGCCTTGTAGTTTGTTACTCCCTATTTTCCCATACCAGTCCCTATCTTTCTTGGCCCTGCACCTGCTTTCCCAGCAGCTGTAGCTTGTTACAGCCACGGCCTGTTGGCACAACATAATTACTCGGTCTCAGCATTCAAGAATAGCTCAAGGCTACCTTTCTTGTTATCTTCAGCACAGCAACTTCAGTACAATTCTGATTACAGGCCTATTCTAATACCAGGCCTGGATTGTGCAGATCTTCAGAGATTCTAAGGCCATGCTTCTGCAGCCATTCTTCTACAGGAGGGGGCATTCATTATTAAGGCATTTGTCTTCTGGAGCAACCACTACATGTATTGAGGCCCTACTTCCCAGGAGGTGGATGGACATTGCCTGCCAATGGGAAGCAGAGAATATTTTTTTTTTTTGTTTCCTTTGCTTTTCTTATTAAACTGCCTTTATCTCAACCCATGAGTTTTTAATCTTATTTTGTCCCGTCCCTGTCCATCCGTCCCGTCCCCCCCCGTCTCTACTGAGGAGGGGAGTGATAGAGTGGTTTGGTGGGCACCTGGCAGCAGCAAATAGGGGAAATGGTATCCTGGGCTGCATTAGGACAAGTGTTGCCAGCAGGTCGAGGGAGGTGATCCTTCCTCTTTATTCAGCACTGGTGAGGCCACACCTGGAGTCCTGTGTCCAGTTCCAGGCTCCTCAGTACATAAGAGATATGGACCTACTGTAGGCTGCAAAGGGGATGGAGCCAGGCTTTTTTACAGGAGGTTCCATCTGAACATCAGGAAACCCTTTTTTACTGTGAGGGTGACTGAGCACTGAAACAGGTTGCCCCGAGAGGTTGTGTAATCTCCATACATGGGGATGTTCAAAAGCCATCTGCACATGATCCTGGGAACCATCTCTAGGTGGCCCTGCTTGATCAGGGACATTGGACTTTATGACCTCCGGAGGTCCCTTCCAACCTCAACCATTCTGCGATTCTGTGATTTTAAGTGTTATTAATTACTTTTTGTATTTTTACCTGAATTCGACTGGAGTTAAACATAATTTAAGGGAACTGGATAACAATAAGACATCACACACCCAAGGATGTGACAAGGGCCCTGGAACACCTTAAGAAATGCTTTTACCATTTAGCAAATACTCTGCCATATATGGCGAGAAACAGAATGGGTCCCCATTTTACTTTGTAGGTCAGGTAAGGAACTGGCACCACAGAAGCCAGAGGAGACAGAAGTGTTTTCCACTAACTGCTGAGGTGGTATTTAGTAGCTTAAATATAGGCCTCTAGTGAGAGTTTAGATGTCCTTGGGATATCCTGCCTGGACTCCAGCTACTGGTGCAGAAGTGCACTATCTCCCATACTCCAGTGCTAACCCTGTGCAGAAGTCTCAGAAACCCTAGTGTCTCAATTGTCAGTAGATGGCATGTGGTGACAATGAAGGCTCTCTGACATGCATTAAGATACTGGGATACATTCCTGAATGCAAGGGTCACAGCGAAGGATGTGTAAATTACA
This sequence comes from Falco naumanni, assembly GCF_017639655.2. Lineage (NCBI taxonomy): Eukaryota > Metazoa > Chordata > Aves > Falconiformes > Falconidae > Falco > Falco naumanni. The sequence goes on from NC_054079.1 coordinate 26,818,648, forward strand.
TTTGTTGATTCTTCACTTCACAGAGCTACCTCACACATGAATAGTTAAAGGTTGGGGGCGAGACTTTTCATTTGTGAATTCCCTTTTCAGCTCAGGGAACCCAAACTAAAAATATGCATATTGAAAGCAAAACCAATTCCACATTTCCAGCCTGTACGCTTAGTAAAGCTCATAATATAACATCACTTATTGCCTGTAAAATAAAGTAGTATTATGATTTAGAAAAAGTAAACTTGTGTCTCATAGCAGCGTATCGTTTTCCCTCAGTGATTTAAAAAGTAAGTTAGATTTTCATTAACTACCCTAGAAGCAAAACATACTTTCAAAATTTAATACCTTGCTTCTGTTCACAATTCACAGCACATCCCAAAATAAGCTGAAGCATTCTCCCAAGCTCTGCAGCATCAGAGTGCTCTCCAATCAGGTTAACATCAGGAAGAGTGAAGTCATTAATCTGTTGCCCTAGAATCTGCATACATATGTACATCACTATAAATACGTACACATGCATTACAAAATACAAAGATGATTCAGAGGCAATAGGAAGCACTTACTCTAATTTGGCATAGTTTTCAAATCCATCTTTAAAGAAACTAAAAAAAATTGCACCAGCTCATATATGCATTTCAAAATATAAACTCATCCTTATCACTTGACAAAGGTGACATTTTGGAAAGCTGTCTCAACTAATAACAAAGTTTTAGTTTCAAGCTTATCAAGAACAAGATTTGTCCAGGTAAGGAAAGGTAACGTAGGTAGGCCTAAAAAAAGCTAATCAACAGCACTTGATGAATTAATTATTTTTAAGATTTTCATTAAAATTATCTAATGCCTAAAAGCTTTCCATCTGGAATAAAGTAAGTCTGAATTCCTAAATCATACCATTGCAAAGTAAGAAATGTTTTACTTCAATAAAAGGCATCTAGCATGAGTGAATAATAAATCTCAGTTTGTAAAACACTTGGTCTAAAAGTTTTGTAAGTCTAATCTAAGGATACTTAGCACGTCCAGAGCCAAAACCAACTAATTTTTCAGCCACGAGTAAAGGACCTGACCTAGTGGTACAACATGCAATTAAAGAGAGTAAATGTAAATACAAAAAGAATGAAGAGAAAGCATGAGAGGGTGAGAAAAGGTATCTGCGGCGGGGGGGTGGATCACGATGACTGTGAGAGAAGTGGTGAGTGCAAAAGAGCCAGAGTGAGAGAGAAGGTGAGGGAGAGTAGGCAAGAGAGGGCAAAAAGGTGAGCAAAGCAGTGAGAAGGAGTCTAAGAGAAGGCGAGAAAGAACGAGAGAGGGAAGGCAAAAGAGAAGACGAGAGAGAAAGGGAGGTAGAGCTAGGAAGAGAAGGTGGGTGCAGGAGAGAAGGTGGACTAGAAAGAGAATGCAGGCAAGTGAGTACAAGGGGTAGAGGGAGGCATGATGAGAGAGAGGGGGCACATGGAAGTGAAAGAGTCATTTAGGATTATGGAATAAATGTAACTGACAATTTTAATACTGCAACGAAACTCAATGACATATACAACAAAAGGAAGGTTAGGCTCCAGAATAAATGTCTTGTGATGAAACAGACACCTTTCATTTATTTGAGGAAAATTGAGCAGAATATTTTACAAAAAGTATGAAAGTTTGGAGTCCAAAGCTGCAAGATTCCAGGGGCCTCCTTTAGCTTGTTGTTCTTCCATATTATAATAGACAAGACAACCAGTGTAGAGAGAGATTACTGAGAGACTTTTCTCTTTCAAGCAAGAAGTTATGACACTTCTCTAAAATTAAATAAATTGTCATAAAAAAGCTTTTCAAAGGTTTTTAGCTGCACCAGGTAAAACCCAAGCATTTTTCTCACCTATACTGTGTAAAAGGGCTTTGCAGCGGCAGGGAGAAAGACCCTGGTAACAAAAGTATAAATAAGGCTAAGTAGCAGAATCAAATACGTATCTGCTGTTGCCAAAATCATCACTACAGTAGGGGGCATGTGTTTGTGTCACACTTAACACACTTGTAGATTTATATTTGTGCAATTTAGTAAATCAATCATTATTGCTTGCTGACTTAGGTAATAAAGTTGTTAGACTCCTAACAATCATATATACCAACTAGCTGAAAAGGAGCTGCCATAGTTCTGTCATAGCTATACTAACATTCTATGACTGAATGATTTTAATTATAGTTATCAGTATTCATTAATTCAGAAGCTAAAAGCAAACTGTTCTTTGAAGAACAGTGAAGATGTGTGTACCAAAAGACTACAATGAAAGATCCTTTTAAACTTTAAATGAAAAGTCAAAGTAGCTACAGACTTTGGGCACTGGTGCAAGTATAAGGACACATACTGAAAAACATATGTCAAAACCCATGAAAATTAATTCTAAAATGTACTTATAGCCTGCCAATAAGTTCAACTATGATCAAATAAGTCAGGACAGAAAACATTTACTCAAACATCTATTCTCAAAATAGTAACTTTAGCATGGATATTCAGCACTTGGAGGGGTGACCATTTACTGAATATGGACTTATGAATCTGATTTCAGGTACTCAGTTTTTTAGAAAAATCTGTTTGTTCTAAAGCATTGTATTTGCAGTCATCTTCCTCATCATATTTATAAGAGGTGAATATTGTTTCTTGGGACAAGAAATATTCCCATGCAATGAACAGACTATGCATCACACTGTGCTAACCAATTTACTACAAAACATCACTCAAACTAGATTCAGATTTCAGAGATGAAGATTCACCACTGAAAAACTTTGTCATTTGGAGTGATTAATCTTTAAATTTGCATAACACCCTCCTATATAACAGAGTGGTTAGACTCTAACACTCAATAATTAAAACATTTTAATTAACTACAATGGGGAGATGATAAAAAGTGCTTTTCCTCCCCCTCTTCTCTTCCCAGGGAAGGGGAGGAGAAAGAAGCAGTCTTCGGTTGGAAGAGAGGAGAAAGATCAGAGGCACAGTTTAAAGACATCACCAAAACAGAATCATTATCAAAAATGTCTCCTGTTTGTATTCTAAAACTTAACTATCAGACTAATAATGAAGCTCTGACAGAATATTTGCACCAGGAACAAAAGAGGAAGATTACCTCCCTTCAGGGAAGGCATCAGAGCCAGTGAGCCTCTGCCAACTGTCCACACAACATCAGGGTGATAGTTACTGGAGGCTCTCTCCTGCAGGGGATGAAGGTGTCCATCTCCAGACCTGACTTGACATCTTGGCAGGTTTGCTGCTTGCCAGAGACCCAGGTCTCAGAGGGGAAGGGAGGTGTTCTCCTCAATCCCTCCAGTGAGGGAAGAAGGCTCAGGTATGAGTGGATGCACACAGAAGATCAAAACCTGGTGTCGCAGGCAGGGCTTTCATTTTTATGACCATGAGGCCCACTTTGAGGAATGAAAACTGCTGATCAGGTACAGAATCCATCTGACAAAGCAGGGCAAGAGAGTCTTTGCTGATAGGCTCACTAAGATAGCGAGGACTACTTTAAATTAGTTAAGTCAGGGAAGGATTACCATAACCTGAAGTCATGGCATGGGGGACAGTATGATGGGAAAGGCACAAAGGAGTGGAAGGCTAGCTCATATAGCTGGAGTGTTGCCATGGATGCTCTATGCAGAGGAGCAGCTTGAATACATGGAGCTTCGCCTTGGAATGAGTGATAAGCCAGTCAGACACCTGTTGGTCAAGTTGAGCAGACAGACCAACACAGGTAACATTGTGGTAGGTGTCTGTTACAGACAGCCTGACTAAGAAGTAGTATATGATGCCTCTTTTAGAAAGCAAAAAAGCAGCCTCAATCACAGGCCCTGGTACTGTAAGACTTAAAACACACAGATATCTGCTGAAAGGGCAACATGTCTAGATACAAGCAATCCAGAAGATTGAGAGTAATGAAAATAATTTTCTTTATGTTGATGACTGATGAACCAACTAGGGGAGATGTTCTCCTGAACCTGTTACTTACAAACAAGGAAAAACTGTTAAGGGATGTGAAAATCAAGGGTAGGTTGGCTGTAATGATCAAAAAATGGTGGAGATAAAAATCCTGACAAATGAAAAGGAAATAGAAGAATCACAGCCCTGGATTTCAGGAGAATAGATTTCAGCTTGTATCTGCTACTAGGAAAATTGTCCTGGAAGGCAAAGGGGCCCAAGACAGCTGGTTGATCTTCAAGGACAACCTTCTCAAAGCACAGCAAACATCCATTCCAACATGCAAGAAATTGAGCAACCATGGAAGGTCACTATGGATGAACAGGAAACTCATGACATTCACTGCTTTCCCCTTAGTTATTTACCTCGACTGTAATGAGGCCTTTGACACAGTCTCCCATTGTATCCTTTTAGCCAGATTGGTGAAATATGGACTGGATAAGTGGACAATAGGGTGCATGCAAAATTAGCCGGACTGTTCAGCTAAGAGGGTTGTGATCAGTGGTACAAAGTCCAACTGACAAATGGTTACTAGCAACATCCTTAAGGAATGGATACTGAGGCAAGTACTGTTTACTATCTTTACTAATCACCTGGACGATGGTACAGAGTACACTCTCAGTAAGTTCACAGACAATACCAAATTGGGGGAAATTATCAATATCCTGTAAGGTAGAACCTCTATCCAGAAGGACCTTGACAGGCTGGAGAAGTGAACTGGCAAGAACTTCATGAAATACAAGAACAAATGCCAAGTCCTGCACCTGGGGAGGAGTAACACACTGCACCAGTAGAGGCTGGGGCCAACTGGCTAGAAAGCAATGTTGCAGAAAAGAACCTGGGGGTCCTGGTGGACAACAACAGGAAGCAGCAGTGTATCCTTGCAGCCAAGAAGGCCAACCACATATTAGCAAGAGCACAGACAATGCATCACGGGAAGTGATTCTTCCCCTCTATTCAGTATTTGTGAGACCGCACCTGGAGTCCTGTATCTAGTTCTGGACTCCTCAGTAAAAAACAGATACTGACATACCGTAATAAGTCCAGTGGGGGCTACCAAGACAATTGGCGAGCTGGAGCATGTGATGTACAAGGAAAAGCTGAGAGATCTGGGTTTGTTCAGCCTTGAGAAGAGAAGGCTCAGGTGAGTTTTGTATTGCTGTCTAAAACTACCTAGAGGAAGGGAAGGTGTAGAGAAGATGGAGCCAGCCTCTTCTCAAAAATGCACCGTGATAGAATGAGAGGCAACAGAGGAAATTCTGGTTTGATGCAAGGAAAAGCCTTTTTCTCCCCCATGAAGGTAGTTAAATGCTGGAACTCCAGCCCAGAGAGGCTGTGGAATCTCCATCCTTGGAGGTATTAAAACATCAATTGGACAAGGCCCTGAGCAATCATCTCTTGTTGGCCCTGCTTTGGAAAAAAAAAAAACCAAAACAACTTTGGATTGCATGACCTCTGGAGGTACCTTCCATCATACATGATTGTATGGTAATGGGGGCAATCAATTTTGAGAGGGCTAACACATGAGAACAGGCTACAAGACTCCTTGAGTGCCCAACACTGAAAAAGTCCAGACCTAAAAATCAGCAGACTGCATTGTACATTGAAGATATATAACAAAAGATAAGTGAATGTAGATTACTTAAGAATATTCTTACCTCATGGTTATAATCCATTATTCCTTTTAAAATTTTCTTCAAGTTGCTTACCTATAACAGGAAAAGGAAGGAAATATGTTAAAAATGCAGGGAACATCTAAATAGATGTTAAGTTACACAAATACTATATGGTCAAAGAGTTGACAGTCACACAAAAAAAAGACCTCCCCCCCATCATGAATCACACAATATACATCTATAAGTTTCCATGAGAATTTATGCCTGAACAGTTTAAATTAGCATAAAGTTAAGCAGTGGTCCCTTGTGATCAAATTTCTAGATGTTATCACAAGTCCACATGAAACAATGGAACCCAGTTAAGTCTATGAAAAGACCACCTCACCACCACAAACACACACAAGATTACACACCACATTGTCTTGAATGGTGTTTAGATCAGACACTGATTTTCTAAAAGAAGTCTCCTCTAGAGTATTTGTTTATCTTCAGATGTTTTTATATTTAAAAAATAAAATTTTCTTTTCCTCTCCGCTTTTCTTGAAATATCCTGGCAAGTCTTCTTACTCTAGAAACATACACCTCCAAGCCAAAACTCCTAATAAGCTCATATTTCACTACTCAGTCATACTCCTTCCTCTCTAAGCTACAGAAAATTTTTCATGTTCTCATTAATTATTTCTCCTAGTTCCTACATTGTTTCATTGCTAATCTACGACTTCTTTACAATGAAATGCCTTCCTTACAGTAATCAAGACAATCCCACATTTCTTGGCAGTGTCTTCAATCCCATGCAAAAATAAGTACTGTAACACTTGCACAATCAATGCCAAAGTTAAATTTCATATAAGCAGGAGGCTTGTATCTATGCCAAATTTCTATAGTACTAAAGGGTTTCAGTTCAGTCTGCTGAAAATTAGTTTAGAACAAGTATCAAACGGAGCACATTAAATTTATGAAGATACTGTATGGGTTTCATAGGTTATATTAAGAACAAACAAATCTTCTGGTTGAAAATACCTTCTACAGATTCTCAGCCTATTAGTGTGATAAAATATTTAGCAAAGAATTTAACAATAGAAGCAATGTGTTTTACAAAAAGTATGAAAGTTTGGAGTCCAAAGCTGCAAGATTCCAGGGGCCTCCTTTAGCTTGTTGTTCTTCCATATTATAATAGACAAGACAACCAGTGTAGAGAGAGAAAACTGAGAGACTTGATAAGGGACATCAGATTTCATGACCTCCAGAGGTCCCTTCCAACCTCAACCATTTTGCAATTCTTTTATTTTGTAAGCTTTTTCTCTGATATCTTTAGCCTAGCAAGTGTGATATGCAGCAGCAAATCTTCTTAAAAATATTGTTGTTTCCACAAATTGGTTGATCTTAATTCTATTCCAAAATAAGTTGAAATTCCTTCACATGAAAATCATCTCTTGAGTTGCATATAATTTCTTTTTTAAGTGTTGATGCTAGCCTTGTGGCGATGTGCTTAGTGTTAAAGATGGATTTGTAATTCCAAGACTAATATTATTGTTGTTCCTATTATTCAGAGATTAAGAGCAGAAAGAGATTCTTTAAAAGAAAGTATTGAAGAGCTCCGATGTATACAAGCACAGGAAGGTCAGCTCACCACTACAGGTAAGAGACAAAAAAGGAAATTAAATATATCTTTTCTAAAGTACACAGATGTCTTCTGGAGAATACTGGATATGTCTTTATTTAGCAGATAGTAAACCTATAGCCTATATATATATATAAACATATATATATGTATGTATATGTATGTTTATATATATGTATATATAAACCTATATGTAACAATTTCGTCATGCCTACATAATTATTCATATGCTGCAATTCATTTCCATGTGTTACGTTGTATTGTTTTAATTTTTATGTAAACCAATCAGTAAACTATCCAACATAAAATCAGTTCTCTAAAATGGGTGAAAATAGGATCATTGATTTTTCTCCACATTGTTTTGTGCTTGCCTTTCCTTCTTGCTAGAGGCCTGACATTTCTATTATTTCCCAATTACTCAAGAACATTACTGTAAATCTATCAACTTGTAGAAAAAAAGTTTATTCCTGGTCTTTTAAAAGAAAGTTACTATTTTTCCTGGTATACTTTATATCTCTTTCTTTTCCTGACACAGCACTGATGCCCCTGGGAAGCCATGAGCCTTCAGACAGTCTAGCAGTGGAAATTGTTACTCCTGAAATCAAGTAAGTTAACTCATATTTTTATTCTGCTTAAGCCTTAGAATGTGCAAATAAATGACTGTTCCTATCTGGTTTTCAGTGTTCGAAAAATTCTAAGATTAGCGTTTGTTCTCCTTCCCTTTGGATTTTCATACAATAGCACCCATTATGCTTATAGACAAGATTCACTTGATCTCTCTCAAGTTTGTCTTGTTTCAAAAGGAGAAACAAAGGAACCCTTCATATTCAAGTTGGGTTTCTCCTCCTGCAAAGAATTCATACAATTGCAACTTATGTACTTTAACAGACAAAAATGTTTGTAACAATGGAATATATTGTTATTGTATTGTTATTGGGATAAAGGCCTGGAGGGAAGAAGGGCTCAAGAAAGCTGGTTAATATTCAAGGATCACCTCCTCCAAGCACAGGAGTGATGCATCCCAACAGAGGAAGTCAGGCAAAAATGCTAGGAGGCCTGCATGGACGAACAAGGAGCTCTAGGACAAACTCAAACACAAAAAGGAAGCCTACAGAGGGTGGAAGCAAGGACAGGTAGCCTGGGAGGAGTAGAGAGAAATTGTCTGAGCATCCAGGGACCAGGTTAGAAAAGCTAAAGCCTTGATAGAATTAAATCTGGCCAGGGAAGTCAATTGCAACAAGAAAAGCTTCTACAGGTATATTGGCAATAAAAGGAAGACTAGGGAAAACATGGGCTGTCTCTGGAAGGAAACAGGAGACCTGATTACCCAGGAAATGGAGAAGGCTGAGGTACTCAACAACTTTTTTTGCCTCGATCTTCACCAGGAAGTGCTTCAGCCACACTGCCCAAGTCGCCGAAGGCAAAGGCAAGGACTGGGAGAATGAAGAGGGGGCCTACAGGAAAGCTGGAGAGGGACTTTTTACAAGGGCATGTAGTGATAGGACAAGGGGTAATGGCTTTAAACTAAAAGAGTGTAGATGTAGATTAGATATTATGAAGAAATTCTTTACTGTGAGAGTGGTGAGATACTGGAACAAGTTGCCCAGAGAAGTTGTTGATGCCCCATCCCTGGAAGTGTTCAAGTCCAGGTTGGATGTGGTTTTGAGCAACCTGGTCTAATGGAAGGTGTCCCTGCCCATGGCAAGGGGGTTGGAACTAGATGATCTTTAAGGTCTCTTCCAACCCAAACCATTCTATGTTTCCATGTATGGGGAAAAAATATTAAAATTGTCAAAATGAAGAATAGATTTTAAAATGCATTTGCATTATGGCATTAGAACAGCCATGCACTATTAGAAGAAAGAGAAGGGACAGGACTGAAAATCACTATGGTTTAAAATGTTTGTGTTTAGCCTTGCCAGAGTGCCTGGTATCACTGTAACTTGAAGTCATTAAGGGCCACTCACATCTCAGAAGTCTGCAAGATCTTTAGGAACTCATGTTTTCCTCTGCAAAAGTTGGTAAAACTATTTCAATATTTGGAAAGTTGCATATGGGTTTGGGAAACTTTATAGAGTAGTTAAAGGATATCTTGCTAGGTAAGTAATAACAGAAACAAGTTGTTTCTCTTCCAGCCATGTTGCTGTGCATTGCTATAAGAGTAGTTCCTTTCAGTTTTGTTCTCTAGCAGCAGAGAAGGAGAGTAATGCTTTGAGGCAGTATTACAAAAGTAGGGGGTTATTGCATGAACATTCAAATGATTTGTATAGGAGAGAACAGGATCCTAAATGCTGTAAATACCTGGGCACAGCCATGTAGACTTCACTGCCTCTTTACCTTCAGCAGCTCCAGAAGCTTGGTTTCAGGCTAACATACATCTGTGCTGGCTGTCTGGACATGCTAAACTTGGCCTCCTTGCTTACTTCAGAAAGATGGACAGTAGTAGTGGTTGAGCTGGGAAGATTGCTTTGTCCTGATCTACAGAGATGGGCTGCTGCCACTGATTCCAATGAAGCATGAAGGTTGCAGGGGGCCTCTTTTGCTGATGGGAAGGGGCTCCCACTCACAGGAATAGCAACTACTGCTCTTCTATCTTCTCCATGACAACAGAGTTTGAATCTCTCCACTGTAAGCTAGCAAAAAGAGTATCTGGCCATTCAGAAAAGATTTTCTGTTCAACCATCTTTTCTCATCCCATAGAGAAAAATTGCAGACTGGGTGAAAGTGTTTCTTTCACAAAGTAGATTCAGTCTGTGGGCTGTTGGTTGGACTCATTCTAAATAAACAAGTTAAGCAACTATTGTGGGTTGACCTTGGGTGGCAGCTAAGCACCCACACAACCCCAAAGGGACAGGGGAGAGTATAGGAAGAGCAAAAGCAAGAAAACTCATGGGTTAAGATAAAGACAGTTTAATAGGTGGAAAGAGGGAAAAGAAACCCAAGTGATGCAAAGGCAGTCACTCACCATCTCCCATAGGTAGACCAATGCCCAACCAGTCTCCGAACACAAAAAAATCCCTCCCCCTTCTTCCTCTACCCCAGTTTTTATTGCTGATCATGACATTATATGGTATGGAATATCCCTTTGTCTAATTCTGGTCAACTGTCCCAGCTGTGTCCTCTCCCAAACTCTTGCCCATGCCTAGCTTACTCACTGGGCTGGAGAAGAGTGGGGAAAAAACCAAAAACCTTGATTCTGTGCAAGTACTGTCCAGCAATAGCCAAAATATTAGTGTGTTATCAACACTGTTTTAGCCACAAATCCAAAACACAGCACCATATGGGCTTGTATGAAGAAAGTTAACTCCATCCCGGCCAGACTCAATACAGTGACATTCATGGAGGCTGCAGGGGGGAAGGCCAAGAGGAGGGAAGTGACTTGCCCAGGTTCATGCAGTAGTTTATTGATAGCTAAGTTTACAACCTGTATCCTTTGATACCCTGACACCCAGCTCTGCTTACTATCTGTCTGACCTTGTTCTCAGATCTAATCTGGGCCCTTAGGCAATGTTCCTCTTCTGTGTTTTGTACAATTGCAGTTTTTTTTAATCAAGTTTGAATTTGGAGATCAAGAGTGAATTGTAGATTCATCTATTTCTAAAACTGGTAAAGATCTTTGTTATCTTTATACATCCTGTGGTAAACTGTTCTATTCTTTATAGAAAATGGCAAGCTGCTTCTAGTAGATTTTATTTGTTTAGGGAGAAACTTATTCGCCTTCAGCATGAGAACAAGATGTTAAAGCTGAACCAAGAAGATTGTGACAATGAAAAGATCACCTTGTTGCAGAGCTTGCTTGATGGTACAAATTTACGGAAGAATGAATTGGAGACAGAGAACAGGTAAGGAAGTATTGTCCTTTGTTCCAGTGACTTTCCTAACAATGCCGTACACTTCTGTCTTAGCAGACTGTTGACAAGGCCATGTTCCTTATGTAAAAAAATGTGGTTAGCCCTATCAAAAAGTATCTCAACCAGCCTGTGAGTCTACTTAGTCATTCAATGCTGTTCCAGTGTCTGGAGCCTGCAGTGTGAGCTAAAGAATTCTGTAATAGACTGCAATTGGAATGATGCAAAAGCTCACAAAATGAACCATGTATTATTTCAGCTTCTCCTTCTGTAAAGCAAGTATAACAAAAAGAATCCCCTATCTTCCCTACTGATCATCCATTCCCTGTACATTTTCCATCTTCCCTTCCGTTTCCTATTTTGTTCTTTAAAAGTATGTTCACAGATGTTAGAGCTTCTGTCAAGATGATCTAGTTTTTGTAAAACTGAGTATTTTATGAAAATTAGGGTGATAAAAAAAATGTCCATTATTTTATGTACTGAATTTTCTCTTACTGTAGTATGCAGTAGGTTTTAGCTGTCTTGCTTCATCCACAGAATACTGTGATCAGTGAGGACAAAGTCAGCAGAAAGAATCTTAGACCAGTCACAGCCAGTTCCAGCTGGCTCTGCAGAAGACCCACCACAGGCCAAAGCTGAGCCAATCAGAAAAGTTGGTGGTACCTCTGTGAAAACATATTTAAGAAAGGGCAAAAACACTGGACAGACAAACAGAGAAAAAAGAGTGAGAAACAGCAGTGTGAACACCAAGGTCAGAGAAGAAGGAGGTGCTGCAGGCATTGGAGCAGATTCCCCTGCAGCCCATGGAGGACTTCATTCTGGAGCAGTTGGATATTTCCTGAGAGAATTGCAGTTCGTGAGAACCCATGCTGGAGCAGATTTTTCCTGAAGGACTGCAGCCTGTGGAAGGACTCACGCTGGAGCAGGGAAAAAGCATCAGGAGGAGGAAGGAGCAGCAGAGAGGAACTGTTATGGACTGACTGCAACCTTGCGTTCCCCATGCCTCCTGTGCCACAGGCCCTTTGGGGAATATCCACCTGCTCTGGCATGGGGTCCTCCCTGGGCTGCAGTGTGGATATCTGCTCTGGCATGGTCCTCTCCACAGGCTGCAGGGAATATCTGGAACACTGTGGTCCTTTTGACTAGCTGCAGGGGAATATCTGCTCCGACACCTGGAGCACCTTCTCTCCCTCCTTCTTCTCTGACCTTGGTGCCTGCAGGATTGTTTCTCACACTTTTTTCCTCACTCCTCACTCCAAGGCAGTGTTTTGCTCTTTCTTAAATATGCTTTTTCAGAGGTACCACCACCTTCTCTGATTGTCTCAGCTTTGACCAGTGGTGGGTCCATTTCAGAGCCAGCTGTAATGGCTGTGTCCAGCACAGGACAGCTCCTGGCTTCTTCCCACAGATGCCACCCCTGCAGCCCCCCTCCCCCCACTACCAAAACCTTGTCACATAAACCAAATGCAATTTTGAATAAAGAAATAGTGTTGTATCTCTTTCATAGATGTCCTGATAATGCTTCACACTAAACATCTTGAATTTCATCATGTTGTAATTCATTGTTTCTGAAAAATAAAGTTTTATCTATTTCCTAGGCTGGTAAATCAGAGACTGCTAGAAGTACAGTCCCAGGTTGAAGAACTACAGAAGTCTTTGCAGGAGCAAGATGCAAAAGCTGAAGATGTAAGTAGAAATGTATGTAAAACTTGTGTTCAAGTAATTGCTATTATCCTACCTTTCAGCTTTACATAATATCTCTTGCTCTTGTTACATCATGAAGAAATAATGCAGATATGGATTTCTGGTAGCTTTCCATATGTGCTGTTATGGCCTTACTTTTAAACTGTATTTTTCTCAATGAGAAATTTAAAATGAAATGTTTTTCTAGAATAAATAAAAACTGTCTTTGTAGAAAAGGAATTAAATATTTTTTCCCCTTCAATGTGCCCATTCCAGTGGTAAACTCAGCTTTATTTAAAAAAATGTTATTAGAGACATTTTTAGGAAATTAAGGATACATTTATTTTCCATTTCTTAGCAAAATATCCCAAGGTATTTCTGTTTAACTGTTCTTCATAGTAGTAAATACCTTTCTTGCCAATGGAAACCCAGTAATTGCTGATATAAATGTGTATCTCTAAGGCAAGATGTCATGCAAGCCAAAACTAAAAGTCAAATGAGCAGTCCTTTGACACAGTGCAATATTTTCTATTTCTGTATACCTAGATACTATACATTTTAATATTTAAAATAAAGACATTGTCACAGGGTTAGTGTGGGAACACAAATTATAATCTTCCACTGAAAATTTTATTTGCCACCTCCCTTATTTGAGAGTAGAAGCTATAGAACTGTCCTGAAAGCAGTGATTTCTTATTTAGAAAAATATTATTAAGAATTAACTTATAATTAATTTTAAAATGGGTCTAGACTATTATGTCATTCCATTATATTCTTTGCTGTCTTGGTTACAGGTCAAAACCAAATTTTTCAGGGTGATTAAAATCTGAATATACTCTTTGCATGTTTTGTGGTAAACAGACTCAACAGAATCTTTGATTTTTGGCATCCTTAACAGGGGCACTGTTTAATAGTGTCCAGTTGAATGGAATCCTTATTACTAACACTATCACTATCATTTTTATGTAGGAAGTCTCAAAAAGCCCAACCCAATTGATATTGTTTCTGTTATGCATGTATGAAAGGCTGAGAAATCTTAGGGTTTCCTCAGCAGTGCAACAATCTAAGTAATTCTCAGCTAAGTCTTCACCTTTCTCATGCTCTCATAAACATTTCTGCCTTGTTAGCTCAGTGAGATCAGAGCACTGATACTTTGGTATTGGCATGAAGAATAACACAACTTTACTGACATGCTGTTAGTCTCTTGGAAAAAGGATCTTTGTTGCTCTCAGCTCCACTCTGGCAAGAAGAGTTGTGGGAGCTGAAGGCAAATCATGGTCCCACTGAAAATCAAGAGGAAAACCTCTGTTCACTTCATTGGAGTCAGGATTTCATCCTGTCTTGTCAAGGAATGCATTTAAATATACTTGAAATTCAAGCTTAGTGAATACAGACAGGAGTTTTTAGCAGTTCCATTTGACAAGTTTGATTATAATATTGCTAAATTTAACATTCTCCTGAAAACTTCTGATGATATTTCTTAAAATGCACCTAGCCTATTATATTTACATACCAGAAAATGAAACTTCACTTTTACAGTTTAGGAACCCAGAGAAAGCATTTATGATAAGACAGGTCATTTTTTTTTTCTTGTGAGTTTTGTTATTTTCAGTAGTTGACATATAAAGCTTTGTTTTGTGATTTACTTTTTGAGCAATGTGTTTATGAAAGATATTCTCAGATGTAGCGAGTATTGTAAATAATCTCAGTCTAATCAAATATACCTTTATTTATTGTAATTTTAAATCTAGCCCTTTTTTGAGGCTTTGGTTTAGACAGTGATTTAAGATATGTCTACAGTGCACTTAAAGGACTGACTACAGCCCATGTAGGTATAATCTGAGCTGGTTTGGGTTCTGTTATCAGCAAAACCATGCCAGCACAGGTTTACACATGGAACTGTACAGCCTGATGTGGGTACCAGGCAGAGCTTGAAGCTCATGATGCACCAGCTGCATTCCTAGCTTCAGTATAAATTTGACCACGAGCAGTGATATATAGGCACTACCTCCATGGACCTATCTTGTTGGGTTCTGAATATTTGCCTACATGTACTCTTAAACGAGCAGAAAAGAAAATGTAGAATCGTAGAATGGTTTGTGTTAGAAGGGACCTTAAAGATCACCTAGTTCCAACCCCCCCCGCCATGGGCTGGGACACCTGCCACTAGACCAGGTTGCTCAAATCAGAAAATACTTTAAGTTGGAAGGTACCTTTAAGGGTCTGGATGTTTGCTCCATCTTTCTACTCAAAGCAGCCAACCTGCTAAATCTGTTAGGGGAATTCAGGCCAGATTCATCAGCCCAAGAGAGACGAGGCTGCCACAGCTCCATGTCTCCAGGTCCAACCAATATATTCCCAGTAAGCATACGCACACAGAGCACACTTATATACCACATATATGCATATATACATGGCTGGCCATACAGATCACAGACAGACACACAGAGCGCTCACATGAACAGAGACAGCACCAACAGCTTCATCCTGCTCCCCTCTCTGGCTGAGCAGGATAGAGGTCCACTAGTGCAAATATATGTATATATGTATAATGTGGATGCCTTCAGCAACAGGGCTCAGACACTCAATCTGCCCAGTAGCTGACCACTGGATCCCAGTCTCCCCAGTTGCTGGCACCCAGACATAAGAGCCCTTGAGGACTCCTCACCATAATACATGTATCTCTACATGTTTATCACAGCCCAACATACTGTCTGCTGCTTTGCTACTGTTGTAGTTTAACCTGGGTAGGCAGTGAGGCACCACACAGCTGCTCACTCGCTCCCCCAACAGTGGGATGGGGGAAAAAATTGGAAGGGTAAAAGTGAGAAAAACTCATGGGTTGAGATAAAGACAGTTTAGTAGAAATAAAGACAGTTTAATAGGTAAAGCAAAAGCTACACGTATAAACAAAGCAAAATAAGGAGTTCGTTCTCTACTTCCCATTGACAGCCATTTCGAGGAAATCAGGGCTTCGTCGTTCCTTGGAAAGACAGACACCATCACTCTGAACATCCCCTCTTTCCTTCATTCTTCTCCCAGCTTTTATTGCTAAGCATGATGTCATATGGTATGGAATATCCCTTTGATCAGTTGAGGTCAGCTGTCCCAGCTGTGTCCCCTCCCAATTTCTTGTGCACCCCCAGCCTACTCACTGACAGGGCAGTGTGAGAAGCAGAAAAGGCCTTGACTCTGTAAGCACTGCTCAGCAACAACCAAAACACCCCTGTATTATCAACACTGTTTCCAGCGCAAATCCAAAACATAGCCTCATACAAGCTACTATGAAGAAAATTAACTCTATCCCAGCCAAAACCAGTACAGCTACTAATGTGACTTCAATGTTAAAATTACTTTTCATGACAGCAACTGCATTCCTTTGAAACTGTGGTTTGAGTATGATGTTTGCATATGTATGAAAGTGGAAAAGCCTTCATATACTTGAACACAGTATGGATATTTTTACTGGCTTTCCCAAACTCTCCAGAAAATATGACAGGATTAAACTGTTAATGAGAACAGAGAAGTAAGAAAAATGTACATGTCTGGAAAAAATGCATGGATTTAAGCTTTTCTGTTCATGAGTTACTGAATAGTTTCTTCTGTTGGTTGCTGTTTTTGCTTTATGCTAATATGTCATCTTTGTTTCCTGGCATGGGTTTCTGCTCAAGGCTATTGTGAGTATGGCTTTCTGTTTACTTAATACTACTTTTACTTTATAGGCATTTATGGTTTTGATTTTAAAAGATGCTTGATGTATATAAAGCAAGTTTATGATTAAACTAAAATTTATTTTGAAGCGCATCACCACCATCCCCCCTGACAAGAGCTTATTCAAATGTGACTTAGCCAAAAATCAGAACACCATAAGATGTATTATATTTACATATTTTTAGGCAAAGAAAAATATGAAAACAAAGAAAAGCAGAGCAATTGAGGATAAAATTTCTGCTGTCCTCTGGTCAGTAGCATTCTACTCCATCTAATTTTTGCGGGGACAGAATTTTACCTCGAGTCTTTATGTGAAATTGCTTTGATGCATTGGAAAGCTCTTCAAGCAAATTTTCCACTATCTAATTTTAAATTAATTTAATTGAGTCTAATTTAAATTAGTCTAATCTACAAAAGTACTGAATCACAAAGCAATGAAAACAACTGAAATACAATTTTGTCATTAATGGATCTCTCATATATTGATCCAATTCCAAGAAAATATTTGTGAAGTTATAAGGCATTCTGATTTTGGGGAAGTCCACAGCTATCAAGGAAAGAACAACTACAGAAAACTGCTATACAATTATGACTTAAAAATGGGTGAAATTAAATGTCTGTGTTCTGGTTATAATTGTTAAATTATATATTTTAATATAACTGAAATCATACTAAGCACCATAACATATTAAAGTAACTGACACCTTCGACTTTCTATTTTAGTCCCTGCTTCTGCAAAAGAAACTTGAAGAGCATCTGTAAGTAATAAAGCTTTCCATATTTTGCTTGCCACATGAAATTATTTGCTTTCCATATGCTTAGCAGATGCTTAGCCACTAACAGTAGTGGGCAGGCAGTAGTGCATTTGGAAGATATATAAGAAGAGAAATGCATATAGCTCAGGAATACATAGAGAATCTGTTATTGAAGCATTATTTCTGGTGATTAGAAAATTATATTTAAAATAGTGTAAAGCTTAAGTTAAGAGGAATAATTAATTTTGCTCTGAGGAAAACATTTCAATATAAACAATATTTATATTTTTATATTTTAGTATACATTATGGAATAAAAAATAACATTTTAGTGAGTGTGATCTTTCTGTTATACTATTTCTGCACTGTTCTTAATTTTACACTTTTTTTAAACTGGAAGTTTTACTTAAAGAATTGTTTGCTTGTTAACTGGCTTACTAGAAAGTATAGTCTCTCTGTAACTTTGGGAGGGGGTAAGCCATTCTTCCCAAATCTTATCACAACTATTGATATTATACACTTCAAGCATGCTTTCTACAATTTATTGTAAATTCTAAAGTAAGTATATAATTCTGGGCTGAGAATAGAGCTGTTTGATTTTATAATTCTGCATATATGGTAATGCTTTTTAGTATATTTTATAAACATTCTCATAGACATTAACACATATGTCCTCGTGCCTCACAGCCAAGTCAACTATACTCCCAAAATATACCATACTACTCCCAAAATATACCATACTCCAAGGGTTTGGGTTTTTTTTTTTATCATTTAATGTTCATCCAAGAGGATAAGAGTATTGGAAAAATAATATATGTTTTTATGGCTTGTAACAGTGAGAAGCTCCATGAAGCTAACAATGAGCTACAGAAGAAACGAGCTATTATTGAGGATTTGGAACGAAGATGTAATAAAAATTGTGAGTTTTCTGATATGCACTCCATTTCTTTTAACTGTAAAATGTTTTGCATGCAGGGAATGATCTTTAATTAATATTTAATTTAATATCTATGAAAGCTGTAAGAAAACCAAAATATGTTTCAAGTGGTAGTGGTATGTGGTGTTAATTACTCTGAAAGCTATAATGACCAAAAACATGCTACTAATTCTTGAGATGTAGGAGATCACATTTTAGAGCCCACCATGGCAAAGAATGATAGAATCATAGGATCATTTAGGTTGGGAAAAAACCTTTAAGATCATCAAGTCCAACCATTAACCTAACACTGCCAAGTCTACCACTAAACCACGTCCCTAAGCGCCATGTCTACACGTCTTTTAAATGCCTCCATGGATAGTGACTCAACCACTTCCCTGGGCAGCCTGTTCCAATGCTTGACAACCCTTTCAGTGAAGAAATTTTTCCTAATATCCGATTTAAACCTCCCCTGGCACAACCTGAGGCCATTTCCTCTTGTCCTATCACTTGTTACCTGGGAAAAGAGACCGACACCCACCTGCCTACAACCTCCTTGCAGGTAGTTGTAGAGAGTGATAAGGTCCCCCTTGAGCCTCCCTGAGCCTCCTTTTCTCCAGGCCTAACAACCCCAGTTCCCTCAGCCGCTCCTCATAAGACTTGTTCTCTAGACTCTTCACCAGCTTCGTTGCTCTTCTTTGGATGCACTCCAGCACCTCAATATCTATCTTGTAGTGAGGGGCCCAAAACGGAACACAGTATTCAAGGTGCTGCCTCACCAATACAGAGTACAAAGGGACAATTATTCCCTAGTCCTGCTGGCCACACTGTTTCTGATCCAAGCCAGGATGCTGTTGGCCGCCTTGGCCACCTGGGCACACTGCTGGCTCATATACAGATGGCTGTCGACCAACACCCTCAGGTCCTTTTCTGCTTGGCAGCTTTCCAGCTACCTAATGATTGCATAATCATTAGGTAAATTTTAGATCCAAGAAATTTTCATTAGTTTCCAGTTAAAACCACAGAACAATATTATGTTACAAAATTCCACATTTTAGAAAATGATAACTGGAGATGAAATGCAGAGGCTGAGTAGTTAATGAGTATGTAATACTTCCATACTTAACAGGCCTCAGTTGTGGGGGCAAGGCAGAAAGGGGCCTGGTTTTCTGAGTCCCTAACTTCTAAAATTTAGAGCATAATCAGACTTTTCTGTTTGGCTTACTTGAATTGTAAGTTTTTTGTGGAAAACCTTGGGCTGAGCTTCTATCTTGATATGACAAAAACAGTTATAGTAGTTATACTTCTTCCTTTCTTTCCATGAGTAGGGTAAATGGTGTGTGGGTTGTTTCTTTGGATTCTTTTAACTGGATTGAATTATAGCCAAGAAGTTTGTGCCAGAATTATACAAAATTTTGAAAAACAGATTCTATAGCCTTGATGAATACCTGCAATTGGTTCTGTAACAGATCAGTGGAAGAAATCTTACCCAGTCATCATCTTGGTGTTTTCCTTATGCATAGAGAGAAAACTGTAAATAAACATAAATAAAAACTGAAAAATGAGGTTACAAAACAAATAGATTGTCTTGTCAAACATTTATCATTGTCTGAGAACCAGACACCAATGTTATATACTATTTGATCAACAATGACAAATTTGATCTTTCTCTGACATGCAAGTAGTATGTATAGCTTGCACAAGTAGTAGTGGCTTGGCACATTCTTAAATCAACACAGGAAATTGTCTGTACAGTGAAACTGTCCTGTTGGTCTGCATCACTTCTTGAGAATGATGTGAAGATGTTGTGATTTAACCCTAGCTTGTAATTAAGTACCATGCAGCCACTCGCTCACTCCCCTCTCCCAGAGGGATGAGGAGGAGAGTTGTAAAGGAATGTAAAATTCAAGGGTTGAGATAAGAACAATTTAATAATTGAAATAGAATGAAAATGAAAGAACAATAATAACAATGATGACAATAGCAGTTATAATGAAAAGGGGAAGGGAAAGAATAAAATCCAGAGGGCAAGGAAGAAAGAAACACGTGGTGCACAATGCAACTGCTCACCACCCACCAACCAATGCCCAGCCAGTCCCCGAGCAACAACCTGCCTGCCCTAGGCAACCTCCAGGTATATATACCAAGCATGATGGCCCATGGTATGAAATACCTCTTTGGCTAATTCGGGTCAGCTGACCTGGCTGCATCCCCTCCCAATTCCTTGCGCCCCTCCAGACTTTTCACTAGCAAGGCCTGGGGAACTGAAAAGTCACACATCAAAGCTAAAACACAGCACTGAACTAGCTCCTAAGAAGATAATTAACTCCATCCCAGCTGAAACAAGGACAGAAGAAAACATAATTGGAGTGTTTTCATGTCACAATTTGAAGAATTTTGTTCATTACTACCTTTGGGCAGATACGAGCAACAACCTTGCTTCTCACTGCGCTGTTAAACTTCTGTTCATTTGAACTACAATATACCATTTTTCATATGTGTTTCTGAGGTTTTGAATTAAATTTATTGTGTCCACTGCATCAATAAGAATTTTTAATTCCTTATGTAAGCTTTTCTTAACTGAATTAAAGTCCTGCTGTGGGTTTAATGTCTGTTTAAATGCATGTAAATAAATTTAATGTAATTATTTTATTCTCTAATCCTGACATAAAGCACTCAAAATTGAAGAATTACAAGAAGCTTTGCGAAAAAAAGATGAAGAAATGAAACAAATGGAAGAACGATACAAAAAGTATTTGGAAAAGGCCAAAAGTGTAAGTGTCTGGGTTCCAAGTTAACAATCCTTCCCCAACAGGCTGTACCACATTTTCACTCTGTAGGAATAAAACTAAATTAATTAACTATACTCATGACTACTATCTAACCAAAACCCTTTGTACTACTTCTGTACATGTATGTACCCCACTGATACAGATTTATATTAGAGTTACCCAGACAAAGCTTCTTAAGAGTCATAAATGCCAGTGGATAACACAGAGATGGTGTTAATCACTTCCTGAAATTATGATAACCTATTTCTTGGTGGGAGTTCTTACAGGCTCATCAGTGAATTATGCAGTTTGGCTGAAGTCATGTCCATGCTAGGACTCATATGTTTTTACAAAGTTTTTCAGCTGTTTACTAGGACAAACTTTAAAACCTCAGCCTTTACTGGAATAGTTCTTGAGTATTTGTTAGCATTCAAATGCTGTCTCTGATGGGCACCACATAAGAATGTAGTTAGTTTTTCCCCTCATCTTACTTAGTGGCAGAAACTTCATCACACATGCACTACCATGGATTTTTCTTGGCTGTAGCGGAACTTTCTAAAATTTGCATTACTGATACTCCAGATCCCTGAATCTTTCCAGCCTCTTTCCAGATAGAAGTAGTCCTTGAGTCCACAGTGAAGAGTGAGTTGAGGGGTAACAGATAGGTGATCTTTAGCTATAAAGAGAAAAAGGCTTCAAGGAAAGGTTTCACATGCTCTGGCCCCATGGCGGTACAGAATTGGGGGTAGGAACTGCTTCCTTGTGTTCAAGATATTGAACCTCTGAGGTCTTGCTTTCTCCTATCAACACTTGTTTGACAGTCCTGTTAGAGTACATTTCAGATAATGTGTGACACTTCCATGGCTGTTGTTTAGAGATAGTCTCCATCATCCTGGTTAACAATTTAGATCCTCTGTTTTATTAGGGGAGAGATGTATTTGTATTATATGTCAGCTTTTTAAAATTAAGCATTCTTTTGTTTGACATTTTAAAATGGCATTTTACTTTATTATATTGACGTGGTTTAAGTCACTTCTATGTCTCTTAATTTGCCCTATGCAGTTATAATGCCTTGATGCCTTTTCCAACACTGAATTAAAACCAAAATGGTTTTCCTCTCACAGGTTATCCGCACCTTAGATCCTAAACAAAACCAGGGTGCAGCTCCTGAGATTCAGGCACTGAAAAATCAGTTGCAGGAACGTGACAGAATGTTCCATTCGTTAGAGGTAATAATCTCCACGTTTCCCAGTAGATCTTTTGTGTTTCCTCATTTTTGGGTATAGACTGTGCTTCTCTAATATCTACTTTTCTCTGCAGTTAAACAATTTTAAATAAATGGGATTTTGTTTTTTTTAGAAAGAATATGAAAAAACAAAGAGTCAAAGAGAAATGGAAGAGAAGTTTATTGTTAGTGCCTGGTATAATATGGTAAGAATCTGCAAACTTAAAAACAATTTAAAAATCTTAGTTGTTTCTGTGGTGTTTATCAAGGTCTTCATTTATTTATAATATTTTTATATGTAAAATATTTTCAAATATATATGCAGATGAAAGCATTCTCTTTTAGTTATCATTATATAACAGTTAACTCCTAGTGGAAACCAATAAACTTGTAAAAGGCTTGACAGAGTTCATACTGAAAAACAACAAAGTAAACCTCAGTTCATAATATAGAACCCAACGTGGTTGTTATTTTCAAGTTTCAAAACCTGAAGCATCACTTTGTGGGTGGAAAGGAAGCCTCAGTTTTCTTTTTTGGAATTTCAGATCTTTAATTAGACAGTTTTCTTTTTTTGTAATTTCAGATATTTAATTAGACTGTCTTCTAATACTCAAATTAATTCTCTTCTTTTCCCCCTCCCCAATCTTCTGTTTGTTTCTATTTCATTAGAGTGACAATGCAGGTAGTTTTGTGCAAACCTGATACATTTCTTAGGGCATTTACCAAGCTATACATTTTTGGTTCTTTCATTCTGTTTACTACATATGAAAATGGGTGAGTGCAGGGTCAAGCCTCACTTATACTACCCAAAGCATAAGGGAATTGTATAGCAATCACAGTGTTAGACATTTTTGCAAGGAATTGTTCATCTTCAGCAAATGTGTTCAAGACTTTACCTTTGATAGAGTGTGGCTGCTTTGAAATTGCTCTCCTGATAGGAGTCCCTGACCTCCCTGTAACATGTTTCTCTTTCATCATAGAGGTTAAATTATTTCACTCTGTCTTCTCTTGGAAGAGTTTCCCTCTTGCTGTTTTATGTTCCTGCTATGTTCATGAGTAGGAGAGTAAAATGGTGTTTAAACAGAGCATTTGATTTTTTTTTGGTATTGAAGGCACTTTCAGGTTACCTGGTGCCCTTGTCCAACTACATAATGTTGGTACCACTGGTAAGCAGAAGACAAGGCTGAGCTGAGAGATACAGTTCAGTAGCCTGACTCTCATATGGATGAATATGATTAGTGATAGCTTCATCTGCTTCTTCTTTTTAGTTAGTCTCTGATTTTATCCACAGCCCACCATAGCTTCTATCATCTCATACTGGTTAGGGTCTCCCAGTCAGTATGCGATTTTCTTCTTTTCCCTGCCATTCAACAGTGGAAATATTTCATAGCTCCAAGCTTCTGCTAAAGACAGATTCTATCAAAACCAGAGAAACACAGAATAGCTAAGGTTGGAAAGGCCTTTGGAGATAATCTGGTCCACCCCCCCTGCTCAAGCAGAGACACCTAGAGATGGTTGCCCAGGGCTACATCCAGATGGCTTTTGCATCTCTGCAAGGATGGAGGTTCCACAACCCCTCTGGGCAACCTGTTGCAGTGTTCAACCACCCTCACAGTAAAGAAGAGTTTTCTTATGTTCAGAGGGAACTTCCTGTGTTTCTGTTTGTGCCCACTGCCTCTTGTCTTCTCACGGGGCACCAATGAAAAAAGCCTGGCTTCATCTTCTTTACACCCTCTCTTTAGGTATTTGTACACATTAATGAGATGATCCCCCCTGAGCCTTCTTTTCTCCAGGCTAAACAGTCCCAGCTCTCTCAGCCTCTCCTTGTATTAAAGATGCTCTAGTCCAGGGGTCCTCAAACTTTTTAAACAGGGGGCTGGTTCACTG
Source organism: Falco naumanni (assembly GCF_017639655.2). Lineage (NCBI taxonomy): Eukaryota > Metazoa > Chordata > Aves > Falconiformes > Falconidae > Falco > Falco naumanni. The sequence goes on from NC_054079.1 coordinate 26,842,617, forward strand.
TCCCTCAGACACTGTCGAGGGCTGGACTATAGTCTGGAAAAAAATGAATGAATTCCTATGCACACTGCACATCTTTTATTTGTAGTAGTGCACAAAAAACAGGAAAAAGAATGCAATATTTAAAATGAAGAAGAATTGTAATCAACAAAAACAAATAATATTTCAATGTGAACTATGGGCCTGCTTTTGGCTAATGAGGTGGTCAATGTTAGGTTCCATATTTGTCACTGCTAGTCGTAGCAAGTGATGCAAGTGTTCATCAGTTAGTCTGGATCTGACTGGAGATTTCAGATGTTTCATTCGGGAAAAAGTCTGCTCACAGACATAGGTGCTGCCAAAGATGGTTGTAATTTTGAGTGCGTGGTTCCTGAGATTATGATATGTCTCTGAGGGGAGAGATGCATAGAAATTAGCAAGGCTGCTTGATTTGAATGCATCTTTCAGCGAGTCACAGGTCTGTAGTTCGGCCAATTCCATTTGGTAAATCGGATCAACAATTTCAATGTCAACAGAAAATGGGTTCCGGAAAAGCTGTATGTCCTGTTCATGGAGACGAAGCTCTTTAAATCTAATTTGAAACTCCTTTTGCAACATTTCTAGTACATCCATACATGTTTTGTTTGGGAATGCGACTGCTGGTTTTTCTGCAGACAGGTTTTGAGTTGTGGGGAGATGGCAGAAGTTTTCCTCCTTTACTTGGTTAATGAGCAGGTCTAATTTGACTTGAAATGCTTCCACATGTGAATACATATCACAGATGAGCTTCCCCTTTCCTTGAAGTTGGACATTGAAATTGTTGAGTAGCTCTGTTACATCTGTCAGAAACGCAAGGTGCCATTTCCATTCTGCGTCTTTGAGCTCTGGTACTTCTTTGTTTTTAGAAAGCACAAAATCATAAACCTGTGGAAGTAAGTCATAAAATTGTTTCAACTCTCCCTCGACTCAGCCAACGGACTTCTGTGTGGTACAGAATATCTTCATAGGCAACATTTAGCTCAGACAGAAATTCCTGAAACTGTCTGTGGTTTAGTGCATGAGCTCTAATGAAGTTAACACAAGAAACCACAATTTTCATGCCAGAGTCCAGCTTCAGTGATTTACAACACAGGGCTTGTTGGTGGATGATGCGGTGTATGGCTATTGGATGTGAATGGCTGCGTTTGTCCATCTCTTTGTTAATGCGTGCAACCACTCCTTTCATGGACCCCACCATGCTAGGAGCACCACCAGGTGTCACACGGAATAGTTTACCCCAGTCCAGCTCCAAATCATTCATAGTTTGGCAAACTTTCTCATAGATATCCTCTCCTGTAGTTGTTCCTTTGATGCTTTTCAGTGCAGCAAGCTCCTCCGTGACTTTGAAAGAATCATTTGTCCCACGAATGAAAATTAGAAGTCGTGCAGAATCACGAACATCATTGCTTTCGTCGAGTGCCAATGAGAAATAGCAAAGTTTTTTTGAGGAGTTTTGCAACTGCAGATTCAAATTTTCCCCCAATTCTTCAATCCTTCGTGTAATTGTAGGTCCTGAAAGCCTCACTGTACTAAATAAATGCGCCTTCTCTGGACACATCTCTTTGGCCACAGAAAGAAAGCATTCTTTAACAAATTCTCCCTCTGCGAATGCTCTGCCAGTGCGCGCTATGAGCTTGGCAACTTGATAGCTTGCTCGAAGTGATGATATATTGAGCTGCTTTTGCTTCACAGAAGTATTTTGCTGAGTTGTCAATCCATGTTTCAGTCTTAATATTTTATCTTCTCTCACTTGTCCGACCAAAGAATCATATTTATCTTTATGTTGAGGTTGGTAGTGTCGACGCAAATTGTATTCCTTGAACACAGACACTGAATTCTGGCATATCAGACAAACAGCTCTTTCTTTGTACTCCGTGAAAAAATAATCAGAAGTCCACTTTTCTTGGAATACCCCGCACTCGGAGTCAATTTTTCTTTTTTTTGACATGATGGTGCGCGCGCTTCCCACTGGTGCTGGCTTGCTTGTCCTGCCTGGGAGCTGGAGGGAGGGAGGGAGAGACGGGGGAGCCGCCCCCCCTCGCTGATGCCGCCGCCCCCCTCCTCAGCCCGGCCGCGCAGTCCGGACAGGGTGGCCAGAAGGGACTGAAGGGACTTTGCCGCGCCGGGGCTCTGGCGATTCGCCCGAGTTGGCTGGACCTCGCAGTGCAGAGGCTGCCGACTGAGCTTGCCCGGCAGAGGAGATGCCCGCGCATGTCGGCCGCCGCGCATCGCAGAGGAGGAGGAGGACGGGGCGGCGGCGGCGCGGTTTGTAGCCGAGAGGCGCCCCCTGGGGGGGGGGGGGGGGGCAGGTCGAGGACGAGGCGCTAGTTCCAGCCCGGTCCCGGCGGGTGCGTGGGGGCTGCGGAGGCCGGCGCGCGGATGAAATGGCAGGAGATCATCTGCGGCTGCTTGGTTTCCCCCCCCAACCCCCGGCGGGGGGGTGTCTGTAAATACCGGGGGCCGGATTGAGGACCCTGGGGGGCCGTGTCCGGCCCGTGGGCCGTAGTTTGAGGACCCCTGCTCTAGCTCCTTTATCATCTTCATGGCCCCTTTCTGGATGCTCTCCAGCATGTTCATGTCTCTCTTGTACTGGGGAGCCCATAACTGGACACAGGACTCCAGATGTGGACTCACCAGTGCTGAGTAGAGGGGAAGGATCACCTACCTTGACTTGCTGGCAACACTCCTTATGCAACCCAGGATGCTGTTGGCATTCTTTAGCACAAGGATGCATTACTGACTCATGTTCAACTTGATATCTACCAGCACCAAAATATGTTCCCATCACTTCTATTATGTTAGTATTTCCACAGAAGGAGAATATAATTGAGAGCTCTTCTAGCTCAACTTATGGGAGTGAGGGTGGGGTGGGGGTGGGTGGCTTTTCAAAAGGTTTGTCATAGCACCATGTGTTCACGTGTGGAAATTTAGATTCAAGACCTGGCACATTGGGAGTCCTTTTTCTCAAGAATTACTGCAAACTTGCATGATGATTAAAAGTGAACTCCTCAAAAAGGCTCAGGAAGAATGTTTTGACCCCATTCTTGAAAATATAATGCTTGAAATTAAAACCAGATTAGCTTGTGTTTGTGAAGAAGAAAGAATAAATTGTAAATGAGTTGTTCATCATTATTTATTGGTATTCACTGATAAGTTTCTCTTTATAGGGAATGACTCTGCATAAAAAAGCAGCAGAAGACAGACTGATTAGTACAGGCTCAGGACAGTCCTTCCTAGCTAGACAAAGGCAAGCCACAAGCACAAGGAGATCTTACCCTGGTTATGTCCAGCCAGCAACAGCAAGGTAAAGAAGCCTTACCTTTAGGAAGAAAACTGCCCTGTGATCCAGGCCGCTTTTGTTGCACATAACATTTTTGGAAACTCAACCAGTATCCTATCTCTTTGTCCTTTGTAACCACTGTTATTTCTCAATTCAAAAACGGGTTTTATCATGGTTTCTCATTGTTCTAATGTATTTTGTTCATGTTCTTTGGAGTCTCTGTTACTCTCTGCCTTTCTGATTGTGCAAAAGTTTTGGAAAAAATCTAGACAAATGTTGTATAATAATGGAGTCATTAAAAATTCTATGAAGCCTTATCTCATATGAAAAGCCTGATATAGGCTGTATAGCAAACAGATTTGTCACAGTTGATATATTTGTGTCTACATGTATTATTATCCTATAATGTTATTGTGAAATGTATTTGCAGCCATAAAACCTAATATTGGCAATGAGAGTAGCCTAGCCACATCCATTGCTCCCTTTTAGGATGCTTATGAGTTTAAAAAAAGCAGAAAGCAAACAGCCCCCCCAAAACAAAACCCTAAAACAAACAAAAAACCCTAAGCCCAGACACATTTCCTACGTACAGAGGTTGCTCCTATTCTTGATGCTTGACATTTAGTAGGGAAGTGGAATTTTTGTAGGCTTTCCTTTATTCTTCCCTTAAAATGGTTCCTATCTGCTTTTATCAGCTACTGTTATGTTTGCTGACAGGTGAATATTTTCAAATGGTTTGTTCCACTCATGTTGAAGTTTGTGTGTGTGTGTGCATGCATGTGTATGCACATATAAATAAATAAATATAATATAAAGTTTTAAATACTCAAAATGCTTTAATATGACACAGCACCATTCATTTAAAAGAAGGCATTAACAGTACATAATGGATCAATCCATTGAGGTTCAAATGTGTTAATGTTCAAATGAAAGTTAATGTATCCAAATTGTTATCCCCTACTAAAAGGTCTATTTTTAACATATTAATTCAGAGGATGATATCAGTTGCCTTACTAACAGTACTAGCTTCTTGAGGCATGTTTCTTTGTTGCTAACTGTTGAAAATTGACTGTTGTTTATTGTACTAACTTTTAAACATGTAACTGTCCAATAATATCTCGCCGTTGTAGCACCTTTTTGTTGGTCAGTGGAATGGATGTGGGTGCCTATTATTAATTTAGGCCCTGGTCCTACAAAGTTCTATAGCATCCCCTGAGTAATTCTTAGCTCTCCCTATCATTTATTTCAAGTAATTGATGGTGCTGGACACAAAGCACATCTGATCATTGGTTGTAATACATTTGCTCAAGGGAGAATTTCATACGCATGCATTTTGTGGCAATTTCATCTTAACTTTTTATTTAATCTGTTTTGTTCCTAATATGCATAGTCTAGTTTATAAATTTATCTTTTTAACATTATTTTAATACTTTCTCCAGTGAAAGCTTTTACTTTTTATATATCTCTTCAGATAAAACACATGATAGCTTTTACTTTAACCATCTCAAGATATATTTTAATCTACACATACCATGAAAAAGGCAAAGGATCATTTAAAACCAGCATGCTTGAATCAAAGGATAGGTATAGATGAGTGGCATTTATAGAAACTATTTTAAAGCATCAGCTGTTCATATCAAATCCAGGCAAAAAACCTGCGTATGTTTGAAAAACTTTTACTCTATTTTATTTGCATTTTTTTCCAGCAATGTAAACAATGTCTTCTGAAGTCTTATCACTGATGTATATGTCTACCATAATTGCTCTTGTTCAAAGGAGCAAGTATAATTTTTCTGAATGAATTTAACATTCTTGATTGACAACACAGCATTTATATACCATCCAAATGAAAAGAAAACAAGAATATTTAAAGTTATCTTTTTACTTTTATCTGGCTGGGTCTTCTTGTCTGTTACCAAACTGCCAAAATCAATTTGTGAAAGAAAGAGATGCCAAGACTTTAATAGAAGTTTATATCTCCTTGATTTGTCTACTAATACAGTTTGCTATTGCCATTAATTTGATTGTGTCTATCTATTGATGTGTATCTAAAAGAAACTCTATCAGAGCACACAGCTATCAATATTTTAAAATTAAAGAAGTACATATCAGCTCTCAGGTACTTTTATCTGATTGGAGTTAAGCAACTGGGAATCCTTTGCGATTCTGTTGTCACCTGAAGATAACAATCCTTGTTCTGAAAGTTGTCTGGAGCTTTCTATTCAAGTAAGGAACACTAGCAATTTTATATTCATTAGAGTATGAAAGAATTAATGTTGACTTTTTCTGTTGCTGTTTTATGAACATCTTAGCTTGCACATTACCAGTGTTGTCAAGAAAATTCAAGAGGTTTCTGGCAATTTAAATGGTTCCTGTATTTTAACGTGTGCCAATAGCTTTTGCATTTTCTCAGTACTCTTGTATATGATACTGTCCACTTAGCAATTTCCTGGAATATTTTTTATGAGTTTGATTAACTCAATGTTTTCTTTGTAGATAGAGTAATTGGAAAATATTTACTTACCACTTGATTTTCCTTTAGTTAGTCATTCTGAAGAAGAATATCCTGAATGCGTCTTTCAAATTTTTTCCTACAAAGCAAACAATACCTGGATTTCACTCCTCTTATGGAGAATTTTTTCCCCAGAACTCAACTCTTCTCCTTCTTCCTCTTACTCTTCCCTTCCCTTCCCCATGGATTGAGGAGAAAGGTTTTTTGCACTCAGTCAGGTATTTAACTCTGACTTCTAGGGTTTGTGCACATGTCTTAGGTAGCATGCAGACCCTGTATTTAGCAATAATTTTGTATTGACAAACTTTGACACCTCCAAACCAAGCTTAGGTAATTCTGCAAGCTTTTCCCTCACCTGTACTGTGTAATAAAGAGTGGAAAGAGGTTCCTCCATCACCACATACTTATATAACCATGTGTTTTTCTGCAAGTCTTAGGCATTCATACTGCAGGGATGTCACCTGCAGAGAAGTTTTGAGAGAAGAATTCTGACTGAAGTGTGATCTCAGGAAATCAAGAGCTTCAGAAGAAACTTTTTCAGAAACCATTCCTTAGAATGATTGTATTAGCTAAAGCTGGAAATGTGACACACAGGTATTTTTTTCTGATAAAAAGTTAAAATATAACATAAACAAAATGATCAGGTAAGTAAGGAATTTGAGTGGGGATTTGAGACAGGCAGATTGCACACAGCCAAGGTACACTTTCCCTTCTAGACCTGAGCAGTCCAGCTCCCTTCTGGACTAGAAATGATATTGCTTTCCAATTTTATGGCTTTTGTGAGAAGGTAGAAGTGAAATTTTGCTTGTTCTTGTAAGATGGAGGTATGACCTCTTCTTATATTGAGGGACAAATCTCCCTTGAACTCAGAATATCTCCATGGGCTACATTCATGTCAACTTGGGGGGATAGGATGAAGAGAGAGGTGTCAGATTATACATAGGATCCAGCAATATCTGGTTGCCATTCTCAAGGAATTTGAGAGCTTTCTCGCATATTTAATTGTGTTGCCTTGCATCTATGATGTCTTCCCTCTCTGGAAGTCCAGAAAAACAGCAGGAGATTGTGAGTCACCTCTGCACGCAATAAGTAAGAATATGCGATGATTTCCTAAGTTTGGAGGGAAAGGAAGCAGAAGATAAAAGAACCCGTTCCAGGAAGTAATATGTCTACCTGCATCCTGCTTTTTCACTGTAGTTTGAAAAAGAATCATGAGCTCTTGGAATGGCTTTTTTTTTTTTTTAATTAACTTTGAGTTACTGTTGACTATTTGAGGTTTCACCCTATATGAATAAAACTGAAGTTGTTTTATCAGCCATGTCAACCTCAGACTTCCTGCACCTGATACAGTAAATTCTTGGAGATCTTGTATTTGCAGCGTTTGGAGAATTTCTGGACTTCTCTGGTTTTGTCCCTTTTTTTTCCCCACCCTTTACTTTCATAGGTTCACTGAAAAATGAGACACAAAGTTCTTTTAAAAATGTATCAATTGATTAAATTAGTGAATGAATGAATACAGACTGAGAAGATTATTGATCTTAAGCAAGCCTGTAGATGACACAAAACTGGGAGGAGTGGCTGATACACCAGAGGGCCATGCTACCATCTAGAGGGACCTGGACAGGGTGAATAAATGGGCTGACAGGAGCCTCATACAGTTCAACAAGGGGAAGTGCCAAGTCCTGTACCTGTGGAGGAACAACCCCATACACCAATATATGCTGGGAGGCCACCTAGCTGAAAAACAGCTTGGCAGAAAAGGACCTGGGGGTCCTGGTGAGCATTAGCCAGTAACGTGCCCTTGACACAAAGAAGCCAAATGGTATACTGGGCTGCATTAGGGGAGTGTTGTCAGCAGGTCGAGGGAGGTGATCCTTCCCCTCTACTCAGCACTTGTGAGGCCCCACCTGGAGTATTGTGTCTAGTTTGGGGCTCCTTAGTACAAGAAGAGAGACATAGAGCTACTAGAGAGAGTCCAACAAAGAGACACAAAGATGATTAAGGGACTAGAGCATCTCTCCTATGAGGAAAGGCTGAGAAAGCTGGGACTGTTCAGCCTAGAGAAGAGAAGGCTCAGGGGAGGGGGGAGAGATCTCATCAACGTGTGAAAATATAAGAAGAGAGGGTACAAAGAAGACAGAGCCAGGCTCTTTTCAGTGGTGCCCAGTGAGAGGAAAAGAGGCAGTGGGCACAAACAGAAACACAGGAGGTTCCCTCCGAACATAAGAAAACTCTTCTTTACTGTGAGGATGGTTGAACACTGCAACAGGTTGCCCAGAGGGGTTGTGGAATCTCCCTCCTTGGAGCTACTCCAAACCTGTCTGGACATGGTCCTGAGCAACTGGCTTTAGGTGGCCCTGCTTGAGCAGGGGGGTTGGACAAGATGAACCCCAGAGATCCCTTCCAACCTCAACCATTCTAAGATTCTGTGGAGCCCTAGAAAACTTGGCAAAGCACACAATTACACTGGACATCAAAAGAACACATGGCAGTAGAACCAAGGCAGCTTCCCAAATTGATTTGGTATCAAACCACAGCTTGGCAGGAACTCTTGGTAAATTCTGCAGTGGAGGGATCTCATCCACTCATCTGTGGAGGCTAGTGGATGCTTTTCTTCTTAGGGTGCAGAAAGGGCTGTGTGGGCTGACTTAGGGCCCACGCTCTTTTTGTAGGGCCTTGCTAATGCAATGGGATTCACAGAATCATAGAATAAGCCAGGTTGGAAGTGACCTCAAAAGATCATCTGGTCCATCCTTTTGTGGGGAAAAGGGAGCCTAGATGAGATTAGCCAGCACCCTGTCCAGTCACATCTTGAAAACCTCCAGTGATGGGGACTCTACCATGTCCCTGGGAGAGGTTGTTCCAGTGACTGATTGATCTCACCATAAAAAAAAATATTTCTTATATTGAGATGAAACCTCTCCTGGTACAGCTTGTACCCATTGTCCCTTGTCTTCTCCATGTGACTCTTTGTGAAGAGAGCCTCCGTCCTCTTTGTGGCCACCCTTTAAGTACTGGAATATTGTGATGAGGCCCTCCCCAAGCCTTCTCTTCTCCAGGGAGAAAAGACCTAACTCCTTCAGTCTTTCCTCATAGGGCAAGTTCTCCAGCTCTTTGACCATCTTTGTGGCCTTCCTTTAGACCCTCTCCAATCTGCCCATGTCTGTCTTGAATTGTGAGGACCAGAACCGGACACAGTACTCAAGGTGCAGCCTGACAAGGGCTCTATCTCTGATAGCAGCACCCCTGCAGATGCAGCCCAGGATCCAATTTGCCTTTGTTGCTGCAGTGGCGCACTTCTAGCTCATGTTCAGCTTGTTGTCCACCAGGACCGCCGGGTCCCTTGCAGCAAGGCTGCTCCCCAGCCACACAGATCCTAGCCTGTACTGAGCTCTGTGGTTATTCTGACCCAGGTGCAGGACTTTGCACTTATCTCTGTTAAACTTCATGCTGTTCTTGCTAGCCCACTCTTCCAGCTTGTCCAGGTGTCTCTGTAAGATGGCTCACCCTTCTGGAGTGTCCACCTCACCACACAGTTTAGTGTCATTGGCAAACTTGGTTAGGGTGCTTTCAATCTCATCATCCAGATGATTTATGAAGATGTTGAACAGTGTAGGGCCCTGCAGGAGTGGTCTGGAAACTAGGACCATGCGTGGCAATCAGTTAGCTGAGGGGAATGTGCTCGAGCTTGTAGGTCACGAACCCTGGGAGGACGAGGAGTGTGAATAGACACAACAATTACCATGATGAGGCATGTTTACAGAGCACAGGGGAGTGGGAGACGGATGGCGCCAAGGATGGCGCCAAGGAAAGATAACACCTTGTTGTTAATTGATGGTAGTTAACCACCAATCGGGGATTGCCTAGTATGCAAGGCTTAGCTTCAAGAACCAATCTGTTTAAAATGCGCAGCTTCTGAAAGTGTATAAAAACGCGTGCTTCTGTACAATAAATTGACATTTGCTTGCATCAAGCTGCGTCCCGTCTCTTCATTCGCCGCAAATTGGTGACCCCGACGTGATGCGTTTAAGGATCTGACGTGAAGGGCTCTCGAATCGCCTGTCTGAGCGACATGCAGCGAATCCCACAGAACTTTGAATGATCTGCTGAAAGGAAGCAGGAGCCGGCAGAAATCCCTCCGGAGTTGAGAGGTGAGCTGTGGGAAATCCGTAATGGGGAATCAGGCTTCGTCCCCAGAAAGAGACGTATATGGACTCACGAAGGGTCTTCTAGTCAGATCAGGGAGTCCGTGCCTCAGTTTCCTCAAATGGTGACCCCTATGGTGGTGTTCCGAAGCCTTGGAAGAATAAGGACGGAAAAAAGACAGCTCGTGGAAGAGGGCTGCGTTCCGGAGGAGACGGCTTGGCTGAACTTGCTGTCTGGACCAGGCAGACAACCTAAACCCCGAGGATAACACCTGTACTCATCGAGACAGGTGAGCAGCCAAGAAACTTTAGAGACTTTGAAAGAATGAAAGTGTGTACAGACAGCAGCCAATTGTATGATGCTGCCGCGGAGGGGAGCTCCGTGTCGGGAATGCATTTAGCATCTTGGTGGCAAATTCTGACTACTCTTTGCCAAGTGTGGACTAATTCTACTAACGGTGCTAAACCAGAGGAAGCTGTAAATTCCACCGACAGCACGACTCTTCTCAAGACACAGTCAGCGATGGCGATTCCGTCCACACCTCCTCTGCCCCCAAAGCTTCTGTCACTGATTGCAGCGACCCTCACAACACAGGACCAAGCACGGGAACAGGACAACTCGGACAATGATTTTATTGACACTGATAAACCTTTTGATCCAGGTCCTATAGATCTGGAAAAGGAGCTAGACCTTTCCCCCACCCCCTTGTCTCTCCTGATGCATTGATTGTATTTCTGGGGAGGGTGAAAGGGGGTCTGAGGGATTGGTGGCAGGAATGCAAGTGGGAAACACTTAAGTGATAGGTTTTGGGAGTCGCTATGGCGTGTTTAGTATTTTGTCAGACAAATCAACCTCCAGAGTGGCAGCCTGTGCAATACGAGGCTGTTAAAGGGTTAAGCAAAGCAGTGCGGGAAGGGAGGATTCATAATGAGAGAACAACTAGGTATTGTGAAGGAGAATAGGAAAGATAAACATGGTTATCTAGTGTTTAATAGGTGTCTGCATGCTTGTAGAGATATATAGCATTGTAACTGCGTGAATGATTTCTGCCCTGAGCCTGGTGGAGCATACAGCTGCGGTTTGTGTCCGGGCTCAGAGATGTAAATAGGGGCTTCTTTGTTACGGTAAAAGTTTTTCTCTTTGCATAAAAAAGAGAGGGAATGAAGGGAATGACCCCAGAGGTATGTTCAGAGAAGGCATGCTATGTTTCGAACTTTTTGACTGAACCAGTTCTTTTTTGGTGTGCCTTTCCACCTATGTATAATGTTAATCCAAAAGAAGATGATATTGTTTACACTTTGAATGTCGATAATTGTCTTTTTGTAGATGCTAATGTAGTAGGAGGCTATGATGGGAACGTATTGCAGTGGTTCTTCTCTTATCCGGAGTAACAGCAGGGAAAGCATTAGAGTTAAATCACCTTGTTTGGTAGGCAGTTAAGAATGTGAGTCAAAATTGCCACTGCTTTTTGTTGTTGGTTCAAGGACATGGCTGTGAGGATTTTGATGGTATGTGCTGCGTGGATTTTAGGCGCCCCATTGCAGCAACATGTTATCAAAATCTGAGAAAATTTCAGCCTTTTTTGGCATTCATTCAATCAATTGGCAGTATTGTTTGTTTGCTATTACCTTGGTTGCTGTCATGTTTGCAAGGGCCCTGCAGAACATGGCAAACCTGGTACTAGCTGTGCAAAAACAAAAAAGGGAAAATTGTAAAATTGTACGGAACAAAGACAGCGGGTTATTTTGACATTGATCAAATGTCTCAGTTGGGTTTTTTATTTGTTCTATTACTTATACCTTGTTTTTACTCGTTCGGTTTCAAAGGTTCTTTTTGTGCAACAGGAAGGGGGAGATGCAGGAGTGGTCTGGAAACTAGGACCATGCGTGGCAATCAGTTAGCTGAGGGGAATGTGCTCGAGCTTGTAGGTCACGAACCCTGGGAGGACGAGGAGTGTGAATAGACACAACAATTACCATGATGAGGCATGTTTACAGAGCACAGGGGAGTGGGAGACGGATGGCGCCAAGGATGGCGCCAAGGAAAGATAACACCTTGTTGTTAATTGATGGTAGTTAACCACCAATCGGGGATTGCCTAGTATGCAAGGCTTAGCTTCAAGAACCAATCTGTTTAAAACGCGCAGCTTCTGAAAGTGTATAAAAACGCGTGCTTCTGTACAATAAATTGACATTTGCTTGCATCAAGCTGCGTCCCGTCTCTTCATTCGCCGCAGGGCCCAGTATTGCTCTCTGGGGGACCCTGGTTGTCACAGGCTGCCAGCCTGAGGAAAAAACATTGACCGCCACTCTCTGAGTGTGGCCTGTTAGCCAATTTCCTACCCACCTCACAGACCCCCCATCTTCTCTGTATCTTGCCAGTTTGTCTAGGAGAAGGCCATGGGGAACTGTTGAATGCCTTGCTGAAGTCCAGGTAAACATCCACTGCTCTCCCCATATTGACAGAATAAGTTATTTTGTTGTAGAAGGTGATCAGGTTAGTCAGCCATGATTTGCCCTTGGTAAATCTGGGCTGGCTTTTCCCAATCATCTGCTTCACTTGGCTTGTGATAGTTTCTAGGAGGACTCATTCCATTACTTTCTCAGGGACTGAAGTAAGACTAATGGGCATGTAGTTTCCTGGGTCCTCTTTTTGGGCCTTTCTTGTAGATGGGTATGACAGTTGCCCTCTTCCAGTCATCAGGGACATCTCCTGATCACAACTTTTCAAAGATTATAGACAGTGGTCTTGCAACAATGTCAGCCATTTCTCTTAACACCCTGTGGTGGATTCCATCCTGGTCCATAGATTTATGTGGGTTGAGGCCTTGCAAGAGGCTGCAGACCAGCCCTTCCTCCACTACTGGTGGGTCAACACATGCATTGTCATAGCTACTTGATCCTGTGATCTGGGGTCCAGCTGCATCAGTAAAGACAAGAGGAAAAGGCGGCAGTGAGAATCTCTGTCTTGTCAGCATTAGTAGTGACTAGCTTCCCTGCCCTGTTTAGCAACAGGCCTCTGTCTTCCCTCTGCTTCTGCTTACTGCTCACGTGCGTGAAGAACCCTTTCTTCTTGTACTTTACATCTCTGGCCAATTTCAGTTCTGGATGAGCCTTAGCCTTCCTGACTGCATGCCCTAGCAAGGTTCTTGTAGACCTCGATGGATATTTGGCTTCCTTTCCATAGTCAGTACACTTCTTTTTTTGCTTTTAAGCACACCCAAAAGCTCTTTGTTAAGCCAGGGTGGCCTCTTGTTCTGCCTTCTTCCTTTCCCTTTGTAGGGGATGGACTTTCAGGAAGCTGTTCTTGAATAACTCTCAGAACTCACAAGCTCCTTTGCCCTCCATGGATACTTCCCACAGAATCCCTCACAGCCCAACTCTGAGCATCTTGAAGTTGGCTCTTCTAAAATCCAGGGTCTTTGTCCTACTACTCACCTTCGGCGTGCTCGGCGGGATCTTAAATTCCACAATGTTGTGGTTGCTGTATCCAAGGCTACCATTGGCAGTTATGTTGTCAAGTAAGTCTTCTTGATTTGTGAGTAGTAAATCTAGCAATGTGCCATTCCTAGTCAGCATGTCTAGCATCTGTAGCAGGAAGCAGTCTTCAGTGAATTCCAGGAACCTGATGGACAACTTGTGCACTGCTGTGTTGTTTTCCCAACAAATGTCCAGGTAATTGAAGTCACCCATGAGGACCAGGTTCTGTTGGCCTGAGACTTCCTTGAGCAGCCAAAGTAAGGTTTCATCAAGCTTGTCATCCTCATTGGAAGATTAGTAACAGATACCTAACAAAAGACCCCCCCTTGGTGACGATCCCTCCAGTCTTGATCCAGAGGCATTCAATAGAACTTTTGTGGTCTCCATAGCTCACTTCCATGCACTCGAATTTCTCTTTCACATAAAGTGCAACTCCAACTCCTCTTCTTCCCTTCATATCTTTCGGAAAGTTTGTAGCCATCCATTGTGGTCTTCCAGTCATATGAGTTTTCCCACCAAGTTTCTGTGATTCCTATGACATCATAGCTCTCAAACTGGGCATGGAGCTCCAGTTCCTCCTGCTTGTGGCCCAGACTACGTGCATTGGTATACATGCACTTGAGGTGGCTGGACTTGGGGTTCTTGCCTTTGGAGAGGGTTGGGGAGTGTTCCTCACTGCTCTGGTAGTAGTGGTTCATCCACCCTGTTGCTTATGGATATACAGGTGTCACAGCCAATCTGCTAGTGAAGATTCTCCTGCCTCTTCTAGATAGGTGGATTCCATCTCTTCCCAGTAGTCTGTATTCATTGAAGAACATCCTGTGACCATAGAAACCAAAGTCTTGGTGATGACACCAGCCACGAAGCCAGGTATTGATCTGCAATATGTGTTAACTTCTGCCTGCACCTCTATCTCTGACTGGCAAGACAAAGGAGAAGATCACTTGGGCACCTGCCCCTTTCACTTGGGCCCCCAGGGCTCTGAAGTCCTGCTTGATCTTACCCAGGTTTTGCTTTATCATGTCATTGGTGTCCACATAGAAGTAGTGGACAGTAGTCTGTACTTTTTACCAGTTGTGGCAGTCTCTCTGTGACATCCCGGATCTTGGCTCCTGGCAAGCAACAAACTTCCCTTGGCTGTATATCAGGCCAATAGATGGGCACCTCGGTGCCTCTCAGTAGAGTCACCCATTACTAGCACTCGCTACTTCCTTTTGCAGCTTTTAGTATATGTTGCTGCTGTGGTTTGTCCCTGTGAATCTTGTTCATTGGTATTGTCCACTGCCAAGGCTTCATATTTCTTGCTGGTTGGCACATATGGGGAAGGGGAGCGAAGCAATATCCTGTTCCTGTGGGTCACCAGAGACCATGGCACCTCCTTCTCCAAGGTGCTGTCTGTTCTCTGTGGGCACTCTTTGGTAGTCCTTGGAGGACAGTGTCATGGGGACCTAGTATTTCTTCTTGCAACACCTTGAATAATACTGTTTTTTGTTCACCCTCCCTAATAAAGCATAGCCTGCTGACTTCCTCCTGCAGCTCCTCCACCTGCTTCCTGAGTGACTACCATAGCACACCTTGCACAGGTGGAGCTTCCACCTTCCTCTACCCAGGAGTGTGGGGTTCAGTCTTTGCAGCCCTCCACCTGAACAGCAGCTTTCCTGACAGGAAGTTCCACCTGGGTAGCTACTGCCACTCATCTCAGGCTAGCATGGCTAGTTTGCAGATTCCTGTCTGCTGCAGAGTGCAGCCCTTGCCTGGTCTCTACCACCATTCTTCTGACAATCTCAAAGCACTGCCTAATAAGCCCTTCTAGTTCCCTAGAGATCTCAAGCTGCTGGGTAGGCTTGCACAGCCATCAGTTAGTTGGGGTGACCATTGGGGCTGCAGACTAAGCCTGTGAGTGAGCAGAGAAGGCAGCAGCCCAACAGCTGGCAGGGTGCTACCTTTCTCATGCAAAATGCAAACTACTATGCCACTCCCTGTTTGCATGCCAGTTATAGGCAGCTTTCTGTGGTTTGAACTAGCTGTGACAGCCAGCACCACTCAACTCTCGCCCGCCTTTTTCACGAGACCTGTTGCATGCCATCTGAATCCTTCCCTACACAGTGCAAGGGTGCCAGGGGCCCAGAAGCCCTGTCAGACACCTCCCAGAGAACTCACAAGCCTCCGTCTTTTCAGCACACAGCAACAACTGCTGCCGCTGGCATTGGCTTCCTGTGGTTTGAACACTGTTTCTCTGAAATAGTTCTCTCTATTTGTTAGCCATGATAGCAAATCAAGAAATTCCGCTGCTGCCATTTACTGTGTATATGCAAAATTATGTGGAAAACTGATAGCATAGCCTTCAGTCTCCTTAGCACTATTGAGTTGATCCCAGACTGAAAGTGGATTGTATCTGACAGTCATAGAAAATACTCTTGGTGCTGTTCTGTTGCCTCTGGTCCCATAGCATGATCCAGACAAAGTGAAAAGTGTGTCTAATAAAGGGGAAACATGGGGCAGTCAGGAAACCTTTCCTGTTTGGTGTCCACATTATAAATTGTTTGCCCATGGAGTGGTTCTTGACTGTCAGATAAAGGTAGACTCATATTTCAGAGAGCGCAACATGGTTACTTTGATTTTTACAGAAGTGGAATTTCCAACTTCTGGTTCCAGCTGTGAGCTCTCCAGTTGTGTCCAGGTCTCTTTTTGTTGAGTCATTTCTATGTTTGTTCTTGAAAACTTTTGTAGAGATTACATCTGTTTCAAAATTCATAACAAACCAACTTTTCTAGGTGCGAAAATGTGCTGCCCCCAGTTCAGAAACAACACTGGCTATCTGTTACTCAGCCACTGTGCATCTCAGCATATCATGCTAAGTCACTGTGAAGAGCTGTTAACTATTGTAGCATGGCACAAATTTGAACTATTGCAACAGCAGATATTTCCACAGGTAGGGAGCAATACATGAGATTAGCAAACTAGAAATGGCTTTCCTGTTACAAAAAGAAAGAACAGTGATGAGCAGGTCTTGAAAATTCTTGAAGTTTATAGGAGAGAACTTGTCACAGGTACTCAGTGACCAATTAGGAAAGATGCCCTCCTAGACTTGTTATTTATGTACAGAGAAGGACTCGTGGGGGATGTGATGGTAGGTGGCTGTCTTGGCCACAGTGATTGCAAAATGGTTGAGTTTAAAATTTTCAGTGTAATGAGAAAAAAGGACAGCAGAGTTGCCACCCTGGACTTCAGGAGAGCAAACTTTGAGCTATTCAGGGAGCAGTGTCCCCAGGGAATCTGCTTTTGAGGGCTTAGGAGCCCACAAGTGCTGCTCAGTCTTTAAGAGCCACCTTTTAGAAGCATGGGAGCAGGAAATTCCACTGTATAGAAAGTCAAGCAGGCAGGGCAGAAGATCAGCTTGGCTAAACAGGGAACTCCTCGTAGAGCTCAAGAGGAAAAAGAAATTGTATGATCTCTGGAAGTGAGGTCAGGCTTTGCAGGAAGATTACAGAGCTGTGGTTCATATATGCAGGGAGAAGACATGAAAGGTCAAAGCTCAACTGGAGTTTAAAATGGCCAGTGTTGTTTCAAACAACAAAAAAAGGCTTTTTCAAGTATGTTAATAGCAAGAGGCGGTCTAAAGAAAACATTGGACCGATACTTGTTGAAGATAGTCACCTGACAAATAAGGATGAAGAAAAGGCAGAGGCATTCAATGCGCGCTTCCCCCCCCCCCCCCCTCGGTCTTTAATAATACTGATAGACCTTGGCCAATGTTATTCCAATCTACAAGAAGGGCATGAGGGAAGACCCAGGGAACTACAGACCTGTTGGTCTAACCTCAGTACCTGGAAAAATTATGCAGAAAATTATACTGAGTACTACTGAAAGGCATTTAAAGAACAATGCAATCATCAAGCACAGTCAACATGGGTTCACAAAGGGAAAGTTGCGACGAGTGAGGGGAAGCAAGCGGCCGACTCAGTGTGAGTGATAAAGCAAGCTTCGATTTATTAAGGCGCGATTATGTCTTATATACAGTTCTAGTTAATTATGCCTACTAGTCATCTGCTAATTGGCTAAGCTCTAAAGGGTTACATTTTCATACGTCCTCCTACTTGCGGTTTCTGCGGATAGCTAGCTACATATATTTTTTTCTCTCTTGTCTACGCGAATTCCTCAAAGTTATTTACAACATTAGGCACAAGGTCAGTGTTTTTCTCAGCTTCCTTATCAGCATGCCTCAGCACAGCTGCAAGGCCTGCTTCAGCTAACTTACGCTAACTTTGTTTCACAAAGATCTTTAAGGGAGTCATGGCCGTGATCACACAGCCATTCTGCAACATTTCCCCCTTTTTCTCTTTGCGCAAGCAAAACTTGTGCAGTTACACACTCGAGTAATTTTCCGAATACAAGAGAGAGCACAGCTTAAACATACGAGTGCAATGATAACAATTATTACTATAAGCAACACACTTTACAACAGCCCTTTTAAACTACCAGAAGACCGCCCTAATAATAGAGGACCATAACTTTGTCTATTAACTACCAGAGGTCCTCGGACACGAGTTGCAATTTTTTGTGGTCGGTTGTCAATTAATGTTGTATCTACTGCTGTTGCCAGGTCCAGGCCGAGGCTCCCTCGGGTGGTGGGTTGTAACACTGTGTCTGTTGGTAAGAGTTGGTCATGTCTCCTGGAGGGGGTGTCGTGAAGGTGACAGGAGTCGCGATTGGGGTTGACGCGCTGTGGCTCCTCGCGCTCGGTTTCTCGTTTCCCATCTGCCAACAGACGTTGGTGTTGTGGGTTCCTTGCTGACAATTTCAGCACCACACTTGACGTTGTCGACATCGGTCACGGGTATGTCCTGGCTTCCCGCATCGATAGCAGAGGAAGTCTCGGCGCGTGGTGGTCGCTGGCTTTGGGGGCGCGGTAGCCCCAGGGGGGCGCAGAGGCGCAAGCGCTGCAAAATGCCCGACTTTGGGCTTGCACTAAATCTCTCCCTACTGCTTGGATTGCTTCCACTAGCAAGGCTTGCTGACCTACTGGCACCCGACTCATTCGCTCTAGCATTGTTTCTACAGAAGAATCTAAGGGCAGGGTTACTAAAATGCCTTTGGTGTAACTGTTAGTATTCTCCAGAATACACTGGCACAATAACTGCCCTTTCATAAAGTTAGGTGTATCTGGTGGGCTCACTGTGGAGGCCTGACTCATTCACTGTACTACGTAACTGACTTAATATTTTCCAATCAAAGCCTCCCAGGTTCCCTGTCTTTGGTTAGCGGCATTCATCTGATACGTTACAGGGAAAGCTTGTGGGGGGTTGACTTAATCAGCAATATCAAATATTCCCTGAGCAGCCGCTTCTTGTGCTATTTTTTGCCAATTAATGTGCGTAGAACGCACCAGTTTCTTTACTGTATTTTTTTTGTTCCTTTTTTTTTTTTTTTTTTTTTTTTTTAGAATTTTGTATTGACTGCCCACTGCTATTTTCCTCCTCAGCAGCACTTTCGTCAAATGTGTCCCTGCCCTCTGGCCCCCCCGAGGCTACTGTGCCGGAGGGGGGGGGGGCGGAGGACACGAAGGGTCTATAGGTGGTACAGTGGGCTCTATAGGTGGTACAGAGAGCACTGTTTGTGATAAAGAGGGTATTAGAATGTGATTTTCACATAGCATAATTTTTCCTGCATTAGGATCTGCGCTTGCAAGTCGGCTTGTTACTGCCGCAGCAAGGCGCTTTTCTGCTTGATATCTTTTTACACAATTAGTTACTTCACGCCATGATTTCATCAATTCTTTTGCTGCCTTATCGTCATCTATAACTAAGTCCCACAAGCAGTCCCTAAACGCACGCCACTCCTCTACTTCAAACATTTTTTCGGGGTCTGTAAAAAAACCCTTTCGCTTTTCCCATAGTAATTAACCCGGCCAGATCTTTTAAAGGGCCTACTCCCCGCTTTTCTAAAAAGCATTGTAAAAGATCGAGTGCTACCTCTTTTTCCATAGCGCGCTTAAAACAGTCCTTTTCCTTGATTAAGATGCAGCCTTTTCTCTGGGTAGACACTCACGGACGGCGAACCTTTCCTTGATTAGTCGTCGGTTCAAGCACGGATCGAGGTACGATGCCTGCATCAGTCGATCTTTGCTCCCTGGTCGCTGCTACCAGTGCTTCTCCGTCCTCGCTGTCCGGTGAAGAACAAGGATTGGGGGTCCCTGTTCGGGCGCCACTTGCGACTAGCGAGGGAAAGCAAGCGGCCGACTCAGTGTGAGTGATAAAGCAAGCTTCAATTTATTAAGGCGCGATTATGTCTTATATACAGTTCTAGTTAATTATGCCTACTAGTCATCTGCTAATTGGCTAAGCTCTAAAGGGTTACATTTTCATACGTCCTCCTACTTGCGGTTTCTGCGGATAGCTAGCTACATATATTTTTTTCTCTCTTGTCTACGCGAATTCCTCAAAGTTATTTACAACATTAGGCACAAGGTCAGTGTTTTTCTCAGCTTCCTTATCAGCATGCCTCAGCACAGCTGCAAGGCCTGCTTCAGCTAACTTACGCTAACTTTGTTTCACAAAGATCTTTAAGGGAGTCATGGCCGTGATCACACAGCCATTCTGCAACAGAAAGTCCCGTTTCAAGAATCTGATATCCTTCTACGTTAAGGTCACCTGCCTAGTGGATGAAGGAAAGGCGGTGGATGTAGTTCTTCTGGATTTTAGTGAAGCTTTTGATACTGCCCCTCACAGCATCCTTCTGGACGAGTTTTCCAACTGTGGGATGAGCATGCGCTGGGTGAAGAACTGGCTGAACGGCAGGGCTCAAAGGGTTGTAGTGAATGGGGCTACATCTGGCTGGTGACTGGTCACCAGCGGTGTTCCTCAGGGCTTAATTCTAGGGCCAGTTCTGTTTAATATTTTTATCAACTATCTGGATGCAGGAGTTGAATGCAGCATTAGCAAGTTTGCTGATGATACTGAACTGGGGGGTGCTGTTGATTCTCTTGAGGGACAAGAGGCCTTGCAGAGGGATCTAGATAGATTGGAGCATTGGGCTATGATTAACAGGAAGAAATTTCACAAGAACACATGTCCAGTTCTGTGCCTGGGACAGAGTAATGCTGGGCACAAGTACAAGTTGGGAGAGGAATGGCTGGAGAGTGACCCTGCAGAAAGGGATGTGGAGGTGCTGGTTGACAGGAGGCTCAATATGAATCAGCAGTGTGCCCTGGCAGCCAAGAGAGCAAACCGCATTGTGGGGTATGTTAAACACAGCATAACCAGCAGGTCAAAGGAGGTGATTATCCTGCTGTACTCAGCTGTAATCTTGCTGTATTCAGCATTGGTGCGACCTCACCTTGAGTACTGCGTGCAGTTCTGGGCTCCACAATTTAAGAAGGATGTGAAGGTCCTTGAATGCATCCAGAGGAGGGCAACAAAGGTGGTGAAAAGGCTGGAAGGCACGTCCTATGAGGAGCAGCTAAGGACTTTGGGCTTGTCTAGTTTGGAGAAAAGGAGGCTGAGGGGCAACCTCATTGTTCCCTACAGCTTCCTGAGGAGGGGAAGTGAAGAGGGAAGTGCTGATCACTTTTCCCTGGGGTCCAGTGTCAGGATGCCCTATGCCTGTCAGTGTTTAAGAGGCATTTGGACAATGCCCTTAACATCACGCTTTAACTTTTGGTCAGCCCTGAATTGGTCAGGCAGTTGAACAAGATGATCATTGTAGGTCACTTCCATCTGAAAACTCCTATCCCATCCAGTATTGATAAGTGTTCACTAGTCTCTGCAGTCACTTCCAATCACAAAACACAGCACGAGCCTAGCCCCTGGCCCATCAAATGAGGCTCTAGGCCAGGGATCCCCAAACTTTTTAAACAGGGGGCCGGCACGTGGATGAAGTGGCAGGCAGTCATCTGCAGCTGCTTGGTTTCCCCCCCCAACCCCTGGCAAGGGGGTTCTGTAAATACTGAGGGCTAGATTGAGGACCCGGGGGGGGGGGGGGGGGGCCGTATCCGGCCCACAAGCTGTAGTTTGAGGACCCCTGCTCTAGGCAATCGCATGCTGAGATACCTGCATTCGTTTAGTTCTCAGGGACCTCGATACCTGCATAGGTAGTCGTGTGCAGAATGATTTGGAGGTACAGCTTGTCCTTGCCTCCTTTTGCATGGTAAGGTCTCTGCCAATAGTATGAGGGGAAGTGCAGGTAAGGACTGAGCTCCAGGCAGATTGAAGTAGAAGAGAAGGCTCAGGGTAAGTTACCAGACCATTTTCCTCTCCCTACCCCTGCCTTGGAAATAAAAGAAGTATACAGACTGGGCCTGTGTTCTCGCTTCTGCTTTTGGGAGATTTGAGAGTTCCATTGCTGCAGATGCACTCTGGCTGACAGCAGTCTGGGATGTCTCCTCACTGTTTAGGAAACAGAGACATGCCCTTCCTGATCCCCCAGCATTCAGGGGCAGTGGAGCCTGACTCGGCCACCAAGGAATAATTGAGCTCTGGACAGTAACGTATCACTTATTCACCCAGCAGAAATAAGGAGTGTTCTGATCAGCCTGAATCCTGAAGCAAGTGGGTCTCAAACTGTATGCCAAGCCTGGGATTTGGTTCAAGTCCTAGTTCTCTTGTTAAGTATCAGAGCAAACTGTATGAAAACGTGTTCCCCTTCTTCTTGGGAGTTTGGAGTGTGATGCATTTTCCATTTGCAAACACTGCTGCAATTAGGACCTCACCACTTCTACATCCAATGTGGTTTGGGGGAATCCTGATGATGATAGTTCCATGTTGGCTGTGCTTTGTCTTGATGGGCATTCTAAGACATAGTAGAGCTGTACCTCATTTTTTTCCAAGTGGCATTAGCGACCAACTAGCAGTTGGTTTTGAGCAATAAGGCATTTGCATGGAAGTGAGTTTAGCTTGACAAAAGCAGAGTCCACTAAATGCAGCAGAGAAACATCAAGTGGCACTAGTAACTTCCAGCAACTGTGCTGGCTATTTTAATTAGATTAGCATTTCTGTCATTAAGTGACTGCAAATTTCAGTCACAACTCAGCAGTGATCTCTACCATATCTACGATATGCTAACTTCATTTGTGCTGCATAGAAAAGTGTTTTACTTCCTTAATAACAAACAACTTGTTTGACTGTCAGTTTCATAAACAGGTATCTTGGTAACTGGTCAAAACCTAATTCAGGACTGTGATATATTTTCTGTAAGAGACTGGATTCCTACAGTGTCAAATAATTTCCCCATTTCAGTTCACTTATGCCTTCTGTAACTACCAGGTTGTCATAGTAGTGGTAGCAATATACATATTTGTATATAGACAAAAATACTTGGTAATGGTCATTAGAATTAAAACATTTAATGTTTTTCCCAAATAAACTAATGCTTCTAAGGCAACAGAAAAGTGTACAGTTGTTAAACAAGTTGTAAATATGGGTTTCTATAAAATTTTAATGCTCATTTTCTGGTTTTTTATAAGGAACAGTTAAAGCACAGTTCATGTTAAAAATATAGTTTTGAATACAGAGTGCTCTTTGGCATGTAAAATGTCAGCTGGTGGTGCCTTCTGGATCCAGCAGGTGATAATCCAGGATCACACAGATAATGCAAAGTAGATGTAAACTATATAATAAGAAATTTAGTCAATCTGCAATGGGAAAGAGAACAGTCATTGATGCTGTTGCCTATAGTGCATGGAGATCTGTATGTTACCACTGACTTGAGCCATAAGGCCAGGTGAAAGTGACTCTGCTGCTTCCAGAGTTAAAAATAGTCAGCTCAGGGCTCTCCGCACTCACATCTGGGGATATTAATCATGCCATGAGCTCACGAGCCTATTCTGTGGTTTTAAGTTTAGGATTGGTGTTGCATGCAGTCAGATTAAATCTTAAAAGCAATTATTTTTGCTTGCTCCATCTGAAAAGCAGCAAGGGAAAAAGCAGAAGGACAAGGTTAAAACACATCTTCCTTCCCAAAAAGGGAGGGAGAGGAGGGGCAAAAGAGGAGGGCACATGGGCACAAGAGCCAGGACAGGGAGAGGTAGAGACGAAGAGAGACAGCTATAAAGCTAGATAGGGGGCGTGTGTGAGAGCTGAGAAGGCAGAGACAGCAAGAGGAAGAAATAGAGGAAAAGAGAAAGAATTAGGGAGAGGGGCAGATCGAGAAGGAAAGAGACAGAGAAAGGATTAAAATGTGAGATGGGGAGAGAGAGAATGAGTGAGGAGACAGGGAAACAGAGATAGAGGTGCTGAGAGAGAGATATGGACAGAGCACAAGAGCATGCAAGAGTGCATGCAGGGTGGAGAAGCATGGGAGAGATACCGAGAAAGCACGAGTGAAAGAAAGTGGAAAGGGGCAGTGTGACAGACAGGCAGAGATAGAGGGCAGACAGAGAAAATCGAGAGGGAAAGAGATAACAAGGGAGAGAGGGAAGAGGGATGGGGAATGTGCAAAGAGAGCCAGCGTGAGTGACACAGTCAGGAGAGAGAAAGTATGTGACAGACTAGGGAGGAGGAAGGCATACAAATAGAGAATTATACAGAAAATAAAATCAGAATGAGAGAAAAGGAGTGAGAAAAGCAAGAGAAAGTCGGGGGGAGAGCTATTGAGAGTGGGAGGGGTAGAGTCAGATACAGATAGAGAGGCAGATGAAATAAGGACAGACACAGAAAAAGGGATTGGACAGAGAGGGAAAGGCACAGAGAACAAATCAGAGAGGCAAAGAGGCTGAATGAGAGCGCTAAAGAGACAGAAAGGGAGAATGTCAGACAAAAGGGGAGCAAGAAAGACAAAGAGATAGAAATAGAACCCAAGAAGAAGGGCAAAGGGGGAAGGGAGAGACAGACAGGGGAAAAGAAGAGAGATGAGAGAAGTTTAAAAAGGCACTGCTAGAATGTGACAGAGAGACTGTAGGACTACTCGATGTCCAGTGGCCTTCTGGTCAGGCTTACTACAGAGGCTGATGGGGGGCAAGGGTAGACCGGGGGGGGAGAGGTTGCACAGAGGGCTAGGACAGGCAGGAGGACAGATAGGGGTGGGGATCAAGCAAGACAGACTTACCACAGCTGAGTGGAAGAGAGAGGACATGGCTGGAGAGGGGGAAGAAAGGGACACATTCTCTCTCTCTCTGAGACCTTTGGAGGGTGAGAGAGGCTAAGAAATAGTGGGTGACACCAAGGGAAGGGAGTAGGGGAGAAATAGAGGGGATCAGGAATCTAGATGCTGGGGGGGGCGCAAGAGAGCACAGGAATGGGGGATCAAAATGCAGGTGTGCAAGAGTGAGACTGAAAGACAGAGGCTGGGGGCACAGAGAGATGGTGAGGGCAAGAGAGATTGCAAGAAAGCAAGAAGTCCAAAGGTGGGGGGGCAGCACAAGAGAGTGATGCAGAGGGGCACAGAGGGGAAGAGATCCAGATGCCATGAGACAGTGAGAGAACAAGACCAGAAGGGGAGGGGGGAGGGCACAGCAAGACAGAGACACAGAGAGGCTGAGACCTGCCAAGAGCACCTAAGGATGAAAGAGAGGGTGGAGAGAGTATGACAGTAGGTGGGAGAGATGAGACATGCCAAGAGAGGCTGCAAGAGAGAGTGAGAGGGGATGAGAGTTGCCAGCACCGAGAGTGTGTGCATCTGGGGGGGTCAGAGGTGAGCAAGCTTGATACATGCCAAGAGAGGGGTGGGCAGGGAGAGGAGGCAAGAGAGGTTGAGAGACAGGACAAGATGGGGAAGTAGAGAAAGGGAAAGGGGGGGGCAGAAAGGGAGTCAAGAGGATGTGAGAGAGACACCTAAAGACAGAAGAGGAGATCAAGATTGAGAAAGAGAAACGTGCTTAGACCAAGGACTGAGGAAAAGAGAGAAAGACATCCAGAGGCAGGGGGTCAAGACAGAGATGGTGGGGAGAAAGAGATCCAAAGGCTGAGAGAACGTGCTGCCAAGAGATGGGTGAGAGGCAAGGGCAAGAGAGAAAGCAATAGACTGGGGGGAAAGAGAGAGAAGCTGAGACAAAGAGACATTCAAAGGCTGAGGGGGGTGAAACCAAGAGAGGGACAGAGAGGCAGAGATTGAGGTGAAGCAACCTGAGACAGAGGGAGAGGTGCTGAGAGAGAGAGCATGGTCAACAGAGCTTGAGACCAGAGGGGAAAGAAAAAAAAAAAAAGATGTAGGGAAGAGGGATCTAGATGGGGGTGTCTTAGAGAGAGAAGAACCAAAAGAAAGAGGCTGAGACTGAAGAGGGGGGAGAGAGGGAGATTGAGGTCGGAGGAGAGGCTAAGGACAGGAGTGCACACGAGCACAAAACCAAGAGAGCATAAGACTGATCCATGCTGAAGTAGACAACAAGAGAGGGGCTGAAAGAGAGAGTGTGGGTGTGCTGGAGGGGGGGGAAGGGGGGGGAGGAGAGACACTGGGCAGAACAGTTATACACACCACAAGAGACTTAAAGTATAAGAGAAGACAAGATGGGGAGAGAGGCCAAGGAGTGGGATCCAAAGGTTGAGACAGAGGCAGGAAGTGAACCGGGGGGGGGGTAGGCCAAGAGAGAGGGCACTACTAACAAAGCTCAGAAAGAGACCAACAAGTGTTACAGCACAAACAAACTAGCAAGCTGCAACAAGGCCTTACCACTGGTCAGAGTCTATTGTCCATGCTGTATCACCTTTCCCCAGAAGCCAGACAACAACACTACTACTCTACCCAACAATCCTCAGGGCTCTTTAACCACTTAGCAGGAACAAGCTACAGCTGCACATCATCCATGTCAATCAACCCACTGCCTTTGAGGCAAGGCCACAGCTGCATGTTATCAATGCTGATTAACCCACTGCCTGCATTCCTCTACAGACAGGTGCCAAGAGGGATAGGGGGAGGAGAGAGGTAGGGAAAAAGGGGGAATTCAAATGAGGAGGAGGGGAAGAGAGAGATATCTGAAGGCTGGGGGGGGGGGGGGGGGGGGGGGGAGGGAGAGGGAGGATGAGGAGGCCAAGACAGGGGGCATGGGTGTCTAAGAGAGATTGCTACAAGCAAAGAGAGAGAGTGTGAGAGCACTTGAGTGGGGAGCTGAGACTGAGGGGGGCATATGGGGGGGGGGGGGGGGGGGAAGAATGAGGGGAGCAGAGAGAGGCCAAGGCCAAGACAGAGAGTGGGGGAAGCCAAGACAGAGAGAGATGTAGAAGGAGCAAGAGAGGTGTAAAGGCTAAGAGGGGTTAGAGAGAGGAAGAGGTCCAAATGCCATGTGAGAGAGAGCCGTAACTGAGAGAGACAGGAAGGGGTTGAGACTGGGGAGATAGATACACACATGCACAGGGGCCAGGCATGAGAGAAAGAGGGGGGGCAGAGGTATGATAGACTGATACATGAAAAGAGAGACTTAAAGATAGAATGAAGAGACAGAGGGTGAGGTGGAGAGAGGGAGAGGAGGAAAGGGGGAGGCTGAGGCAGAGAGAGGCCAGGACCAAGATACGGGGTAGGGGGGGGTGATATTGAGAGCACAAATGAGATGGGGGTGGGGGAGCTGTAAAGGCGGGAGGGGGAGATGGCAAGATGACATCTTTCATAATCAAATTTATTCTCACACCAAATCCAAAACACAGCGCTGCTGTGATCGGGTCACTGCTGCACTTGCACTGCTTCTTGTGAGGCTCATCTTCCATTGGTTCAGGTAGCACCTGCTATAGCAATTCCTAAAACATGCAATGCAAATCATGAGTTACAACAATTTAAAGGTATATCTATGCCCTGGTTTCAGCTGGGATAGAGTTAAATTTCTTCTTAGTAGCTAGTACAGGGCTATATTTTGGATTTGTGACAAAACCAGTGTCCATAACGCATAGATATTTTAGTTATTGCTGAGAAGTGCTTACACAGCTTCAAGGCCTTTTCTGCTCCTCATGCCACCCCACCAGTGAGTAGGCTGGTGGTGCACAAGAAGTTGAGAGGGGATACACAGCTGGGATAGCTGACCCCAACCAACCAAAGGGATTTTCCATACCATACGACATTGTGCTCAGCAATAAAACGGGGGGGGAGGTTGGTGTGGGCTGCCATTGCTCAGGGGATTGGCTGGGCTTTGGTCAGTTGGTGGAAAGAAATTGCTTTCTCTTCTGTCACTTGTTTTTCTTGGACTTTCTTTTCCTCTCTCTTTATTGGTTTGGGGTTTTTTTCCTTACAATTTTTGGGTTTTCCTCAACCTACGTGTTTTCTCACTTTTACCCTTCCTACTCTCCCCCCCATCCCACTGCAGGGCGAGTGAGTGAGTGGTGCTTAGTTGCTGGCCGGGGTTAAACCATGACACTGACCATTGCTTACACAGTGTCAACACTGTCTCTCCTTCTGCCCCACCACCACCAAGTAGGCTGGTGGTGCACAATAAGCTGGGAGGGGATGCAGTTGTGACAGCTGACCCCAATTGACCAATGGGATATTCCATGCCATATGACATCTTGCTTCAGCAATAAAAGTTGGGGGAAGAAGGAGGAAGGAGTTTGGAGATATGGCATTTGTCCTCCCAAGTAATCATTATGCGTGATGGAGTCCTGCTTCCCTGGAGATGGCTGAACACCTGCCTGTTGATGAGACAGAGTGAATGAATTCCTTGTTTTGCTTTGCTTGCGGGCACAGATACTAAACTGTTTTTATCTCAACCCATGAGTTTTCTCACTTTTACCCTTCTGATTCTCTTCTCCATCCCACTGGGAGCGAGTGAGCGAGTGGCCGTGTGGTGCTTAGCTGCCTATCAGGTTTAACCCACAACACTTGTGATGGTAACTGGTAAGTGATAACCTTGTCTTTATCTCAGCCCACAAGCTTTTTCATACTATTTTCTCCCCCTGTCCTGTTGAGGAGGGGGAGTGAGTGAACAGCTGGGTGGGTATCCGGCTGCAATCCAAGGTCAATCCACTACACATACTGAGGCTGGGTACTTCTATGCACATGCATTTACTATCATGGGGGATTAATTGCATATCCATTTTTTCCTTTGGAAACTGAGTAACAGCAAAGTAGCTATCGTAGCCTTTGGTGTTATGCTCTAGGAACATGTAGCCCCAAAACTTTGTGTCCATAAACAACTGAATAAAGTCTGAGACGTGCCCCCTTTAAACTCCCATTCTCATTCGGTTTTCCTTTCTGCCCCTTCTTCTTCATCCCATGGGGCATTCAGTGCTAACTCCATGGCAACAATGTCATTCAGGATATGCATTCTGGTTTCCTGCATACGTTCCATCTTGTAGATAATATAGCCCTGCCCTCCTTCTAGATTTCTGAAACACTGGTGCTTGTAGAAGAATGGCTGCAGAAGCGTAGCCATAGAATCCCTAAAGATCTGCACAGTCCAGGCCTGGAATTAGAATTGTGCTGAAGTTAACAAGAAAGTGGCCTTGATCTATTCTTGAATCCTGAGACCAAGTAACTTTGTTGTACTAACAGGCTGTGGCTGTAACAAGCTGCAGCTGTTAGGGAAGACATGTGCAAGGCCAAGGGAGATAGGGAGCGGAATGGGAATAAAGGGAGTAGCAAACCGCAAGGCTAAAACATAGCTAACGCAAATAGCTGCATGGATAGAATGCTTGTTCTAATCATGATAATTAGTGGTGTGAGAGCAGCGCGCGCTTAGGGGCTAATAACCAATTATATTCTTGCTTTGGGAACATGCTTGTGTATCAAGTCTATATAAGAAGTGTTAGAAGCTAATAAAGATGAGCAAGATGCATAACTCATATTGAGTAATTTCTTGACTCCGGCGGACCCCTCTCCCAACAGGTGCTGGTGTACATTACAGAGCTGTTTATAGCACATTCTGCACTTCCAACCTTTACATTCATGATAGATTTCTACATAGGCCTTGCACTTCTCACAGAAAATCATAGCTGAACAATCAATTTCTCTTTTAGTAGCCAGGGCCTCGTGCCTATCTAAACATTTCCCCAGACCTGCTCAGCAGTCTGCAGCTGGGGCACCTTATCCTTGTCCCTAAGTTAACTGTATAGTCGTGAGACAAGCAGAGACAGCAATAATATTTACAGCTATGGCCATGGTTCTACAGTGTATGAGAAAGATCACAAACGTTTCTCACCCCAAATACCTTCCTGCCACCCTTAACACCATAATAATGTTCACAATGTAAAAGAAGGAAACAGGTCTTGGGTTATCGTGGTGAGTTGACCTTGCCAGGATGCCAGGTGCCCACCAAGCTGCTCTCCCCCCTCAATCGGACAGGGGGAGAAAAAATACGATGAAAGGCTCATGGGTCAAGATAAGGACAGGGAGATCACTCACCAATTAACCGTCATGGGCAAAACAGACTCAACTTGGGGAAATTAATTTAATTTATTACCAATCAATCAGAGTAGGATAATGAGAAATAAACCCAAATCTTAAAACACCTTCCCTCCCACCTCTCCCTTCTTCCCAGGCTCAACTTCACTCCCAATTTCTCTACCTCCTCCCCCCTGAACGGTGCAGGGGGGTGGGGAATGGGGGTTGTGGTCAGTGCATCACACGCTGCTGCTGCTGCTGCTCCTTTCTCCTCACACTCTTCCCCTGCTCCAGCATGGGGTCTCTCCCATGGGAGACAGTCATCCACAAACTTCTCTAACATGGGTCCTTCCCCCAAGCTGCAGTTCTTTGTGAACTGCTCCAGTGTGGGTCCTTTCCATGGAGTGCAGTCCTTCAGGAACAGAGTGCTCCAGCATGGGTCCCCCCTGTGGGGTCACAAGTCCTGCCAGAAAACCTGCTCCTGCGTGGACTCCTCTCTTCACAGGATCACAGGTCCTGCCAGGAGCCTGCTCCAGCACAGGCTCTCCATGGGGTCACAGCCTGCTTTGGATGCATCCACCTGCTCTGGCACTGTGTCCTCCACGGGCTGCAGGTGGATATCTGCTCCAGCATTAACCTCCATGGGCTGCAGGAGGGACAACCTTCCTCCCCGTGGTCTTCACCACGGTCTGCAGGGGAATCTCTGCTCTGGCACTTGGAGTACCTCCTCCCCCTCCTTCTTCACAGACCTTGGTGTCTTCAGAGTTGTTGTGCTCATATTCTTACTCTCTTCCGACTGCTGTTGCACGGCAGGTTTTTTTCCCTTCTTAAATATGTTATCACAGAGGTGCTACCACCATTGCTGATTGGCTCAGCCTTGGCCAGCGGCAGGTCCATCTTGGAGCCAGCTGGCACTGGCTCTATCAGACATAGGGGAAGCTTCCAGCAGCTTCTCACAGAAGCCACCCCTGTAGCTTCCCCCCCCCCCCACCCCCCCCCCCCCCCCCCCCCCCCCAACAAAAGCTTGCCACACAAACACAATACAGATATCTAAGACTGTTGTTTTGGCTTTAAAATCCCTCAACCCTTTTCCACCTCAGTTTTTTATATAGCTTGTTTGCTCCACTTATCAGTTCTGCATATGTCAGGTCCCTCGTGGCTGTAAGCACTGCGAGACTCTCAGCCAAACAGAGACTATTGTCACTGTTATTTAGATCAATTAAACAACACCCACCTTTTAGTCTATAATTTTGGAATGGGGGACAGACTGCAGGATTCTGTGTACCCCACCCCAACAGCTTTTACAATATTGATAGCCAGGCGGAAAGTCTGATCAAAAGACAGCACTCCCTTACTTTGCAGGAGAGAACTGACCCCAGTCTAAAAATTTTGCAGCATTCATATTGCTTAAATTAATACTGAGAGAATATAAAGACTCATGCATGCTGACAGCTTCAAGATGGAGCTCAGTGTAATCACCAGGTTCAAACAGCTGGCATAAACTGTCAGAAATTTGCTCTACACCCCTAAACAAACGTTTGATAAGCTTTGTGTAAGTGATACCAGATCTAAATTAACAAATCTGTATTCTTCTACATAATGTCTATCCCCGAACCTCTGGATTGGCCGTTCCCAATGCAAAACATGCTCCATAGAAGCCACAGGGCAGTCTGTTGCCTCCTCCGCCACCCCTGCTGCATTTGAGGGTGGGGGTATAAGCTGGGTTTTCAAATGACCCCTCAGGCCTTGGGAGTACAGCTGTCGGTCCTCCCCTGGAAAATATCCTCACTCTGTTCAACAGCCTCTCGCTCTGCAGGGGGCCCGCAGTAACTGGGAAGTCCCTTCCAGGGGGTCATCTTCTACCCTAGTGGGAGACATGTTCAGTGGCCCCACCAAGTTCAGAAAAGCAGTTTGCATATGGGGCCCTTGTGGTCCCCCATAACCCCTTGCAAACAAGATGCTTGCAGTGACGCAAAATTCATTTCCTCTTTTGTAATTAGCAGGTTTGTTGTGAGTTTTTTCTGTTTTGCTAGAAACAGGAAAACAGTCCCACCAGCCCTTTTAGCAACCCCATCAGTTCTTTTATCACTACCATCCTACCTGCTACTCCTTTTTGCCTGGAAATAAATATGGTCTTTCAGCTCTGCAGCACCCCCATTGCTCTTACTGATCCACTTGCTCTTTCTGCAGCAGCTGTGATCTCTAAGAGCATAGGGATGCAATCTCTGTCCCAAAGCCTGGGTCTTGCTGCTTTCACAGTAATCACTAACAGGACAGTCTTGATTGCATACTCAGTCTTCTGCTGCTTCTTTGCAGCAGTACCCTAAAGATAAGGAAACACATATAGGACAAGCCTGCACACCATAGTGATCTCACAGCTGTAAGATTGCCCCACAACCATGGGCAAAGGGATCTCCCCCCCACACCACACTCTCTGTGAGACACCTCAAAATCCAGTTTGGGATTCACAGTCCCATTGACCAAACCTTCTGGTTTGCATGTTTGTTTTCAGAAGCCCTTAGGGTCTTGTCCTTATTATCCCCATGCACATGTTCACCAAATCACAGAATGGTTGAGGTTGGAAGGGAGGTCTGGAGGTCACCTGTTCCAAAACCCCTGCTCAAGCAGTGCCACCTAGAGCCAGTTGCATGAGACCATCTCCAGACAGCTTTTGAATATCTCCAAGGAGGGAGATTCCCCCCTGAGCCTTCTCTTTTCTAGGCTAAACAGTCCCAGCTCTCTCAGCTTTTCCTCATAGGAGAGATGCTCCAAACCATGAATCATCTCTGTGGCTCTTTGCTGGACTCTCTCCAGCATGTCCATGTCTCTCCTTGCACTGAAGAGCTTAGATCTGGACACAATACTCCAGGTGTGGCCTCACCAGTGCTGAAAAAAAAGGACAGATCATCTCCCTCGACCTGCTGGCAAGAGTTTCCTGATGCAGCCCAGGATACCAATTGCTGGCTCATGTTCAACTTGGTGTCGGTATTGGCTTTACATGGCAAGATTACGGCAGCGGGAGGGGCTGCCGGGGTGACTTCTTTGAGAAGACACCAGGAACTGCCCCCATTTTGGACAGAGAGAGTTGCAGCCGGCTAGAAGATGGACCAACTGCTGGCCAAAGCTGAGCCAGTCAGTGACGTTGGTAGTGCTGCTCAGGGAGGCAAGAGGAGGTAGAGGAGTCAGGAGTGAAGTTGAGCCTTGGAAAGAAGGGAGGGGTGGGGGGAAGGTGTTTTTCAATTTGTTCTTATTTCTCATTGTCCTACTCTGTTTAATTGGCCAATAAATTAAACTAATTTCCCGAAGTCGAGTCTGTTTTTGCCTGTGATGACAATTGCTGAGTGATCTCCCTGTCCTTATCCCAACCCATGAGCTTTTTGATGTATTTTCTCCCCCTGTCCGATCGAGGAGGGGAAGTGATAGAGTGGCTTGGTGGGCACCTGGTGACCAGTCAAGTTCAACTCACCACCCTGTCCACCAGGACCTTCTCTGCCAAGCTGCTTTCCAGCTCAGTGTCTGCCAGCATATACTGGTGGATGGATTTCTTCTTCCCCAGGTGCAGTACTTGGCACTTCCCCTTGATGAACTTCATGAGATTTAGAGAGAGGGTGAGACTGAGATGAAGAGGGACTGTGACGGGGGGTGTGTGTGTGTGTGTGAGAGCGCTAGGCTAAAGGCCAAGAGGGATATATTCAGACATCCCAAAGGACACTAAAAGAGGGCGGAACAAGAGGTCAAGAGAGAGGCTGATGCCGAGAGAGAGAGAGAGAGAGAGTGAGAGAGAGAGAGAGAGAGACAGGGCGAGGGGGTGCGAGGCAGAGAGAGGGGCAGAGAGGGGGAGATCAAGAAAGAGCCCGAGATGGGGGAAGAGAGAAGTCAAGGGCAAAAGACCGGGGTGGGTGGGGAAGAGAAGGTGAAAGAGGGAGATAGGCAGAGGTTGAGACCATGGGCAGGGAAAGGGGGAGGGGGGCAGAGAAAGAGGCCTTCTCACTGGTGGGGTTGGGTGAGAAGCAGAAAAGGCCTTGACTCTGTGTAAATACTGCTCAGGCAATAAACCAAAACATCCCTGTATCATCATTCCTGTTTTTCAGCACAAATCTAAACCATAGCCCCATACTAGCTACTCTGAAGAAAATTTAACTCTATCCCAGCCAAAACCAGCACAGAGGGAATAAGATTAACTCATCAGAACAAGCTATTCCCTTTTGTTTCATTAAACAAAGCACAGCCACCAGTAAAAGCTGAGGTTGCCAAGAGAGGAGGAAAAGAAATGATGCAAGAAGAGAGTTAGCAAATACCAAACGCATTCACTGTTTAGCACCCTCTGACAGGACTGAGGCTTTCTCTGTGTAATAGCAAAGAATTGCCTTTATTCCCTCCCAAAAGTACAGCCCACAGAGGCAGCAGCTTGTACAGCAGTCTCTTGGTTCTGCTTTGGAAGCTTCTGGATCTTCTAGGGACAAGATCCAGGACCACCAAGGAACGCGGGGAACCCCTCTGAGAAACATGAGAGTGCCTGCTGCTGCTATGTAAGGATGCAGTAGGGGGAGCCTACAGGAATGTGGGTCTGAGGAAGCTCTAGCAGCTTCTAACTAAGATGATCAGCTGCCCTTGAAACCCAAGGGTACCTGGAGCCTTTGTTACAACTGCCCCCCTGATTAGGGCTGAGGGTCAAGCACCCCTGTTCGCTGGTGCTAAGAGGCCTATATAAGAGACAGGCCCAGAGTACAGCTGACAGGTGAAGTAGTTTGCATAAAGGGGTGGGGCCCTCAGCTGAATTCTGTATCAGCATAACCAGTCTCAGATATGGTGGTACACCATGCCACAGGGCAGTTTTCCCTAGCAGGTGCTGGAGCAGCTGCCCTTGCCGGGCAGAGACTTTGTTTGTAGGCAGAGCTTGGGATGGTGGATGCAGCCCTCTAAGTCCCAGGCTGCTGGGGTGCCTGGGGCCTCTCTCTGATGCCAAGAAGAGATGATCTTCTTTCCTGCAGAAGAAGTGCCTTCTTGAGAAGCTGCATTGCCAAGCGGAGGAGTTACAGGAGGAAGTGAGCAGGCTGTGTGGCACCAGAGAAGATGAAAAGGTGATAGATAATGTTCTCTGAGAGAGCCAATAGCTTGAAGAGGCCCAGACCCCCAACTGCAGTAGAGACACAGGGCATTGTCCACACCCTAGTACTAAGGTAAGTGCAAACTCTGGAGAAGGCAAATGTATTGGGCTTGCATGGCAAGGTTTTTGGTAAGCAGGGGAAGGGGGGCTATAGGGGTGGCTTCTGTGAGAAGATGCCTAGAAGCTTCCCCTGTGTCTGATAGAGCCAATGCCAGCTGGCTCCAAGAGAGGGACCTGCTGCTTGGTCAAGGCCCAGTTAATCAGTGATGGTGGTAGTGCCTCTGTGACAAGATATTTGGAGGGGTAGGGGCGTGGATGGATGGATGGACCCCTGTGTAACCACAGCTGGAAGAGAAAAGTGAGAATATGTGAGAGGAGCAACTCTGCAGGCACTGAGGTCAGTGAAGAAGGAGGGGGAGGAGGTTGCTCCAGGTGCTGGAGCAGAGATTCCCCTGCAGCCCATGTGTGAAGACCACGGGGGGGGCAGGTTGTCGCCCAGAAGCTCATGAAGGTTAACTGGTAGAGCAGATATCCACCTGCACCCATGGAGGACCCCATGCCAGAACAGGTGGATATGCCTGAAGGAGGCTGTGACTCTGTGGGAAGCCTGCACAGTAGTGGGCTCCTGCAAGGACCTATGGACCCTGTGGAGAGAGAGAGAGGAGCCCATACCACCAGAGCAGGCTTATTGCAGAACCTTCTGACCCCGCAGGGGACCCATGCTGGAGCAGTCCATTCCTGAAGGACTGCACCCCATGTAATAGAGCCCATGCAGGAGCAGTTTGTGAAGAATTGCAGCCCTTGGGAAGGATTCACGTTGGAGAAGTTGTGGAGAACTGTCTTCCATGGAAGGGGACCCGCAACTGGAGCAGGGGAAGACTGTGAGGAGTCCCTCCCCCTGAGAAGGAAGGAGCAGCAGGGGGTTGCGGTCACTTCACAGTTTGTCCCATTCCCCATCCCCCTGCAGGCTGCTCAGTTGGGGGGGTAGTGGTGGGAGGAGGTGGAGGTATTTGGGAGTGAAGTAGAGCCTGGGGATAAGGGAGGAGTGGGGGGAGGTGGTTTAAGATTTGGCTTTATTATCTCAATGCCCTACTTGGATTTGATTGGTAATAAATTAAGCTAACTTCCCCAAGTCGAGTCTGTTTTGCCCATTGCAGTAATTGGTGAGTGATCTCTCCCTGTCCTTATCTTGACCCCTGAGCTTTTTGTTATATTTTCTCTCCCCTGTCCAGCTGAGGAGGGAGGGAGTGAGAGAGAGGCTTTGGTGGGCCACATGGTGTCCAGCCAGGGTCAACCCACCATAGCAAAGGATGGAGGTTGATGACTTCTGGCACCCAGAGGAAGGTTCCTGACCCCACCTAAGGGGTTTACAACTACAAATTAGGTTCACCACCCTAAAGTCGAAGAGGTGCTAATGTTCCCCACAAACAAAGAACCTGGTCCCACCCCTGACCCTAAACCATGCAAGACTATGAGAGGAAGAAGCAGCAAGTGATCATAATGGGTGACTCCCTGCCGCAGGAGTCAGAGGCACTTGTCTGTCTACCTGACCCTGTCATCTAAAGAGGCTTGCTGCCTGCTGGGGGGCCAAGGATCTGGGATGTTGCAGAGGGACCTGCTGAAACTCTGTTCAACCCTCCGACTACTAGCCCTTGCTGTTCTTCCACGTGAGCACCAATGATATTGCAAGGGGAAAACCTGGGACAGTATCAAAAGTGACTACAGAGCTCTGGGGGTGCTGGAAGTGGGCAAGGGGGGGCCCAGGTGGTGCTCCCCTTGCCCCTGCTGGTGAGGGGGAGGGTGCTAATAATGCAGGTCAATAACTGGCGCTGGCACCAGGGTTCTGGGTTCTACAACCATGGAACCCTGTTTGCAGGTCAGCGTCTGCTTTGGAGAGATGAGACCCGCCTTGCCAAGCGGGGCAAAGGTATCTTTGCCAGCAGGATGGCTGACTTCATAAGAAGGGCTTTAAATC
Organism: Falco naumanni; assembly: GCF_017639655.2. Taxonomy (NCBI): domain Eukaryota; kingdom Metazoa; phylum Chordata; class Aves; order Falconiformes; family Falconidae; genus Falco; species Falco naumanni. Next base: position 26,879,361 of record NC_054079.1, read on the forward strand.
AAGAATGAGAGAGAGAGAGAGTAACCAGCAGCCTTGTGAAGGAACAACAGACAGGGCTGACATGCAAAGGACCTGAAGTGATGTGACTGAAAGGGATCAGAAAACCAACAAAAGAGGGCCCATGCTTGCAGGTCCTGGCCCTCATGGGGGGGACTTCAGCCACCCCAATATCTGCTGGAGGGACAACACAACAGGGCATAAGCCACCCCAGGCAGTTACTGGAGAGTATCAACAACAACTTCCCTCATCCAAGTGGCAGAGGAGCCAAGGAGGACCCCTGCTGGACCTCATACTCAACCACAAGTAGGAACTTGTTTGGGGATGTGAGGGTCAAGGGCAGCCTTGGCTGCAGTGACCATGAGATGTGGAGTTGAGGATCCTTGAGGGAGGGAGCAGGGCAAAAAAGCAAGAAGACCACAAACCCTGGACTTCAAGAGAGCAGGCTTTCGGCCTCTTCAGCGATCTGCTTGGAAGAGTCTGATTTGGATAAGGCCCTGGCAGCCAAGAAAGCTGGTTGACACTGAAGGATCGCCTTAATCCTATTCTTTGGGATGGACTGCTCTTGAGCTTGGAAGTCAGGTAAAAATGCCAGGAGGCCTGTGTGGATGACAAGGAGCTCCCGGCCAAACTCACAGAAAGGAAGCATACAGAAGGTAAAGAAAGGATGGTGTACTGGTGGGTTTATGTGGCAAGGTTGGGGGGGAGGGGTGCACGGTGCTCTAGGGGTGGCTTCTGTGAGGAAGACACCAGAAGCTGCCCCCCATGTCCAACAGAGCCATTTCCTACCTGCTCCAAGATGAACCAACTGCTGGCCAAAGCTGAGCCAATCAGTGATGTTGGTAACTGCTTTAAGAAAGGGTGTGGGAAAACAAACAAAAAACCCCACCAAAAAAACAAAAACGCCTGGAGCAGTACCATTACTGAGGACCTTACTCTGGGGAATGCTCCCATGTGGGAGCAGTTCATGAAGGAGTGTATCCTGTGGGAGGGATCCCATGCTGGAGGAGGGGAGTAGTGTGAGGAGGAAGGAGTGGCAGAGATGAAGTGTTATGAACTGACCACCACAACCCCCACTCCCCATCCCCTCTGTGCTGCTCAGGGAGGGAAAAGGAGGTAGAAGAGTTGGGGAGTGAAGCTGAGCCTTGGAAGAAGGGGGGGGGGGGGGGAAGGGAAGGTGGTTTTTTTGACTTGTTCTTATTTCTCATTGTCCTACTCTGTTTAATTAGCAATAAAATAGTTTCCCTAAGTTGCATCTGGCTTTGTCTGTGGTGGTAACTGCTGGAGTGATCTCCCTGTCCTTATTTTGACCCATGAGCTTTTACTTTCTCCCCCTATCCTGTAGATGGAAAGAGGAGGGTTAGAGCAGGGTGGTGGGCACCTGGCGGCCAGCCCAGGTCAACTCACCGCAGATGGGTAACCTGGGAGGAATAGAGACACTGTCTGAGCTTGCTGGGAAAGCCCAAAGCCCAAATGGAACTGAATCTGGTCAGGGATATCAAAGGCAACAAGAAGGGGCTTTTTTGAAGTACATGGGTGACAAAAGGAAGACTAGGGAAAACATAGGCCTGCTGCTGAATGAGGCAGGGGACCTGGTGACACAGGGATGTGGCAAGTCTCAGGTACCAAATGTTTCTCTTCACCTCTGTCTTTCCTGGCAAGACAGCCTTCAGCAATCCCAGGTCCCAGACAGCAGGGGGGAAATGTGGAGCAAGGAAGATGTACACTTGGTGGAAGAGGATCAGGCCAGGGGAATACTTAAACAACCTGGACATACATAAGTACATGGGTCCCGGATGGGATGCATCCACAAGTGCTGAGGGAGCTGGCTGATGCCATTGCAAGGCCACTCTTGATAATCTTTGCTTGATCATGGTGATTGGGAGAGGTGCCTGAGGACTGGAGGAAAGCAAGTGTCCCTCCTATCGCCAAGAAGGGCAGGAAGGAGGACCCAGGGAGCTACAGGCTGGTCAGCCTCACTTCCATTCCTGTGAAGGTGATGGGAGTAACTATTCCTGGAAACCATTTCCAGATGCACAAAGGACCAGAAGGTGATTGGAGAAGCCAGCATGGATTCACCGAGGGGAAGTCATGCCTGACCAAAACTGATAAACTTCTATGATGAAATGAACTGGTCTGGTGGTTGAGGGGAGAGCAGTGGGTATTGTCTACCTAGGCTTGAGTAAGGTTTTTTGACGCTGTGTCTCCTGTAAAATACTTCATTAGCTTTTGTATGAGTATGTGCTGGAACAAACAGACAGTGAGGCGGACTGAAAATTGGCTGAGTGGCCAGTGGCCCAGACTGTGGGTGATCAGTGGCATGAATTCTAGTTGGACACCAGTGACTAGCCCTGTACCTCAGGGGGTCAATACTGGGTCCAGTCCTGGTCAACATCTTTGTTAATGATCTGGATGACGGGTCAGAGTGTACCCTCAGCAAGTCCTTCAGAGGACACAACACTGGGAGGAGTGGCTGATGCACCAGAGGGTTGTGCTACCATCCAGAGGGACCAGGACAGGCTGGAGAAATGGGCTGATGGGAACCTCGTACAGTTCAACAAGGTCCTGCACCTGGGGAGGAACAACCCCAGGCACCAGTACATGCTGGGGGTCACCCAGCTGGAAAGCAGCTTGTCAGAAAAGGACCTGGGGGGTCCTATTGGACAGCAGGTTGAACAGAGCCAGCAAGGTGCGCTTGCTGAAAAGAAGCCAAATGGTATACTGGGCTTGCATTAGGAGGAGCACTGCCAGCAGGTTGAGGGAGGTAATCCTTCCCCTGTACTCAGCACTGGTGAGGCCCCACATGGAGTCCTGTGTCTAGTTCTGGGCTCCTTAGTACAAGAAGAGAGACACAGAGCTACTAGAGAGAGTCCAACAAGGGGCCACGAAGATGATTAAGGGACTAGAGCATCTCTCCTATGAGGAAAAGCTGAGAGAGCTGAGACTCTTTAGCCTAGGAAAGAGAAGGCTCGGGGGGGGGGGGGGAGGGGGAATCTCATCAGCGAATATAAATACCTGAAGGGAGGGTGAAAACAAGATGGAGCCAGGTTCTTTTCAATGGTGTCCAGTGACAGGACAATGGACACAAGCTGAAACACAGGAGGTCCCACCTGAGAATCAGTAAACAGTTTTTCACTGTGAATCATTCCATGATTCTATGAACAGACAGGGACCCCAAGACAGAAGTGCATGCACATGTAGACACTTGGCTTTTGAGGCAAGCCACAGTGTCCTTAAGTATTCTGTGAGTAAGAGTCCACACCCTTAAATAATACACCCAAGACCGGTTAAGAAAAAAAGGCTCTAGTTTCTTTCAAAGACAGAGGGAGATACACAAGTTAGAGCTACTGCCAAAGCTCACGGTTTGGCTTCCAGCCTTGTTGCATGTCAGATGAGCAGTTGTGCTGGTCCCTTCTGCATAGAATCACTATAAAAGCATTACCTTTGTGTGCTGTCCCCAGACTGCTGAGCACATCCCATGCTTAGTTTGCAACCCATCACGTTTCCATCCAAGACCCAAATCTCATCCATACCAAATGTCATGTTTCTTCCCCCCGCTCATTTCCCAGACAAAGTATTTGCTAAGGGACAGACTGTCCTTTCCATGCTACAGCAGTAATAACTTTGTCCCTCTCAATAAACAGGAGTAATGACCCAAACAGAGCCAGAGCCAATAGCTCTTAACTCCCACAAACCAGAAAAGCTTCCAGTAGGTGAAGCTGGCAAAGACTCACAACAACATTATAGAAGCGAGAGAACCAAGAAGCTCCTATGGGAAGAGCAAAGCCTGATTTCCAAAAGAAACTACCCAGTGAAAGTAGCGACAGCCATAAAGGCTTTCTACTGAGACATGTAGTAGGTCTGACAGTCTCCAGAACCAGTTATAATACTAGTAAGATGTAGTTAACCACTTCACCTCCTGGCCATCTCATTGACTGATTACCTCCAAGTCCCCAGAGATGTTTAAGTTAAAATGCAATTTCATTCTGTTCCATGTTCCACCCACCTCATGCAAATGTCTGGTTCTGGCACAATACCAAACAGATGAAAAAAAACCACCTGGTTAAATCAGATTAGAAGAGTTGCAAATAGTCTGAATTGCACCATACATACTAAAACATATGTACCCACAGGTGTAGTGGAATGAAGCTGGGTTAATTAGCATTGATAATATACAACTGTGGGTTGGCAATGTAGATAACTTAATCAGCCACAGCTGCACCTTAAGTGGTTGAGAGCCAATGAAGAGGGAGCAGCCAAGAAAGGGAGAGGAGGAAGAAGCAGAGAGAAGGGAGAGAACACGTGCCCTGGGTGAGGTGAAGGCAGCAGAGGGACTGTATGAAGAGTATGCTGGATGAGATGGTAAAAGACTTTGTTGCAGCTTGATAGTTTGGAGAGTGCTGCGACACACAGGCACCTAAAGCAGGACTTGTTCCCCAACAGCTTCAAAAAAGTTCACATCTCTTCCCATTTCTATATACGAAATATGCCCTTATCTCCCCAAAAGGGGATCATTTTTGCAGCACTTGTAAGCTCAATATCAGCATCACACTAAGGCCAGCTACAGTGCTTTCAGTCAGCACGGAATGCAGGTCACTGGTCTCCTGAGCCAACACACACCACACACACAAAGGTCAACATCCTTACACAGGTAGTCTCTCATTTGCCATCTTGCAAGACTCAGTCTAAGGGCACATGGGCACCCTACTCTCTCTTAAGCAGAGGAAGCAGAAGCAAGCCACATCTGAGCTCTGAGGTGCAAATTCATAGGAGAGCACGCCAAATTCCATATGTGTTTTCTATTCATAGATGTAGCCTCTCTACAAAAGATTGTCACAGGCTGTGCCTCATTTTTTGGGAAAACAAACTTCTCTCACACAAATGCACAGTATTCAACAGACTTCTTGTGAATGTCAGGTATGCCAAATGCTAGGGCCCTCTTTTCTGAAGCAGTGGTCTTAAGGTAGGAAATTATGTGATATCCCATCCAGGCTCCCCTTGAAATGTTCTCAAAGGCTATTTTCACTTTAGCCCACAGCATTATGAAAATAAACATCATTATTTTGAAAGTAACAAAAATATAATTCTGGGAAACATTCTTTCAATGAAGAACACTTCCCTGCAAATACTCATTGGCAGAATGCTAGAACAGCATTCCCCCAATCGCTGTTTGGCATTATTTCTAAGCTAACAAAATCTAACACATTTGTGATTCTTAGAGGAGTTAATGCAGTAACTAAATTTAATTTTAAATGTAAGCCAGATTCTATCTAATTACTCAGATTCTAATAATAAACATGGACAGTAAGAGTTCACAGGGCTTTCCAAGTGCTTTATGTAAAAGAAGAATGGAGTTTGCAAACCCTGCAATGTAAACATCTTCAATAGACCAGCTTTTTAAATAAAATTAATATTCATTGAGATACTGCTTTTTAAGCAAGCCTTTTCTAGAAATTCAGTGCATGTACCTATGAAACAATAAGATTACATGCTTTAATCACTTGCTACATGCACTGCACAGAATATGCACTTAAAAAAAAAAAAAAAAAAAAAGCGTTTACATAAATCACCCAAGGTTTTACCTCTGCATACAGTTGTGAAGGGACAGTTTCATTCCAGAATTTCTTCTACAGCTATCTGGATAATACATCATCATCAAAGAATCAACTGAACAACAGCCCTTAAAATGCTTTATTGAACTGAGTCTTTTTGTAATGTGCAGAAGATGTGTCTGAAAAGACTGCAGTTTGATTTTTAGGGCTTTTTTTTAACATCCTCAACAATCAATTAAAAATTAATCTTTATTGAGGGTAACTCCTGAGATAACCATAAGACTTTGTTCTCTTAAAACATTTTCTGTTGCAGAGACTAAAAGACAAACAACGCTAATACAGTACAAAATGGAAACAATCAGAAACTGAGAACTGAGAAAATAAGAATGGAACTCGAATGTCAACCTATGGGGGTAGCTTCTTTTGTTGCTGTTATCTTAGATGAACATACATATCACAGTTTCTCTTAGGAACATCATCAGGTTTTCAAGTCTAATTTTCAGAAGTTGTGTGCATTTTTATCTTTATAAGCTAACTTTACATTCCAAATAATTAAAGCCTTGCTGTCCCTTGCTTTGGGGCTATTATAATAATCCATACCAAAAAAACTTATAGGATTAACAGTATAGGCAAATGGGTAGCATGACTCAATTAAACAGGCTTTATTTTTTATGTCAGAAATATAACCCAAAACCCCAATAAATAAAAGTTGATAGGAATTAGCATTAAAAAATCCAACTGTAACATATGGAGATATCTGGGAAGTCAAATCCTCAAGCTCTCCTGACACTAAGGAGTCTCTGCAAACTATGAAGCAAGTACATAAATAACTCAAAATGATAAGGACTGTGAAGGCTTAGAACCTTTAAGACAACATAATCCAGGTTAACTCCTCCCCCCCCCCCTCCCCCCCCAACAGCAGACATAGGAATCATTTACACCTAAATAAAGTATGTTTAACATAAAAAGGAAAACTTTAAAGAAAGGTGAGGAAAAAAAAAGTGGGTTTAGGGCACACAGAAGCCCTTTGTGGTAGATTCCAGTAGTGGCCCTTGGTTTTTGTCTCCTACAGGTGAATACAAAGTTCGATTCCACATGGATATGATGTCTAACAGGGCAACATACTGGTCATAGTATAGCAAAATGTCACACTCTGGAAGCAAAAACATAGCCCGCTGCAGAGTTTGCATCAATACGCAGGGAGATCACATAAAAAGGTCACTGGTCATGTGTTACTCAAAAGGCTACTTCACAGCCACGAACTGCTAGCGAGCATTAATTTTTTTTTTTTTTTTTTTTTTTTTGTCACATTACCTTTGAATAATGGGAAAGCTTTGGGATTTTATAGTTTTACTCCTTGTACTTACATTTTTTAAATGACAAGGTCACTAAAACTCATGCACGCTGCAAAAAAAATCATGCTGTAGTTAAGGTAAACCATCCAAGCAATTTTTATTCATTAATATTCATAAATACACACAGCAGCTTCATTAGAGATTTTTCATTTTTTCCTCTTCAGTTTGAATGTGGAGTATTAGGGAGAGCTGTTTGCACGTCAAGCTACAGGACGCAGAGCTTTTTCTCTGCAACCGATATTTACCTGCTAAAAGTAAAAATTGGTTAAGTGGAAATGATTATCATATATATATTTTCTCTCTTCCTTTGAATGTACACAACGTAACAAGAGTGACAGACCTGAAATTACAATCACCAAAACAAACCCAAAATAGTTGTTGTCCACTTTCATTGGCAAATACAGCACAGAGGACATTGTCTGCAAAGTGGGATGCCATCAAAGAGGAGGCTCATTTCCTTTACTATTCTCTTTTAAATTTAGGTTTTCTAAAGCAACATCTAGAGGCATAATATCTACACAGCCCATAGCACCAAAATCAGCAATCTCTCCCCGTTCTTCCTCATCTGAGGAGGAACTTTCTTCCCGCATCAAAGTGGACAGTAGAAGCTCTTGAACAAACAAGCTGCGGTCTGCCCGTTCACTTTCCTTTGACTGACGCTCTGCTTCTGACATCTTAGGATCATTCAACCTGCATGGCATCACAGAAAGAGAGAAGACAGGACATGTAGTATCATCAACAAAATGAGCTTTCACTAACTGCCTAAACAGCTGTACTGATGCATGCTGAACAACATCTGAAAGCCGTTCCTTTGAGAAACAATATAGGTACTGCTGCACTTCTCTTGACACGCACAGATCTGACAACACCTGACACTCCTGATGCAAGAATCCAGACGTTTAACAAACTTGTTCCTAGATGCTTCAAAAAACTTCACAAAAGTAGACTCTAAGGCTGAAGGAAAAAAATAGCTATTTCTGAAGTTTCTTTCCCTTCAGAGGGGTTTTGTTTTAAGGGATGTTAAAATTCTCTAGTCATCCCTTAAGTGCTCATTTTGTCCCCAGGACAACTTCTAAATGCAAGCATGACACAAAATACATTACCACACACATAATGCCCAGAGATTCCCAAAGCACGGTACATCATTCACTTCACTTATCAATGCATGCACCATCACCTAATAGAAGCAAGGGAAATTGCTTGCTTCAGTTCTATCCTAGCTCACAAGATCAGTGACTGACATTTGCAGATACTTTCATTAAAGTTATTATTTTAAAAAAGTTTTAGATTGAGATATTATCACAAGCTTTGATAAAAATCAGTGTGACAGCAATAACTTGTCCCAACCCAGGTTTCTAGACACAGAAACTGTTTAAATCCCCGCGCTCTTTCTCAACATGTAATTGAAAATCAGAAAATCACACCCACCCACCCTTGAATGCAGAAAAAAAAAATCAATATTCTAAACCTCCTAAAAGAGCTAGAATGAGAGTGGACAACTCTTCTATAGCAGAATGGACTAGATGATCATTGTAGGTCCCTTCCAACTAAACCATTCTACTCTATAGAACTATAGGATCTAACTATACTTTATGAAACAGATATGTATTCTGCTTATTAATAGCACAATCCTTATTTGCTTTTTTCATCCAAAATACTTTGCATATAAACCTCTATTCAACCTTCAGCCTTCATTAAGGATTCATTCCCTATTACATAAAACTACCTTTAAAGTTCTCTCCCCTCACATTATCAGCATAAAAATCTGAAGCATATTATTGTAAAGGCTCTTGTTTTATCAGAAGTAGTAGGGTAAACAAGCATGGTTTACCAAAGTAATATCCCTTATGTTTCTCTTCAAATTTGGAAACAGCAAGTAATATTTATTCATTGCCTAGGAACAAACACACAAGCAGGGTCGAAAAGGAGAAGTTAGAAATGCAAACAAAAGCATACTATCTCAACTACAAACTTCATTAGGGATCTGGCAGAAGAAGTGCCATGGCTGGAACTGTAAGCAGCTCATGCAGCCATAGCTCAAATTCTAAGACTAATCTCCTTTCCAAGTTCTGCAGAAAACAACTAATTCATATTCCAATATAAATCTTTAAATACATTCCTAGGGACGTGTTGAAGCAGAAGGCTTGGACACAACTTATACGACCAATGTGATCAAGTTAGTGCCACCTTATTAATAGACGCACCGCAATTTATACTCTACAGGTGCTATTAATAGACCCACACCAATTTATACCCCCAGCTAAAAATACACACACTACGCAGGCTTTGTTATGTAAAAGGTGATAGGTTAAAACTACTTGTTCACACGCTTCCACCTCCCCTATGATTGGTCCCAGTGTGGTGCCCACACGCTGCTCCCCCCTTGTGCAGGCATCCTGTTTTTTCTCATCTTTCTGTCCAACTCTCTTATCTCTCTGCCAGTACACAGTTTCTTTGTCTCCCTTGGCCTTGCATATGTCCTTCACAACACCTGCAGCTTGTTACAGCTTTGGCCTGCTTGGCCTGCTATTACAACAAAGTTACTTGGTCTGGATTGCTCATAATATGTCCGTTGTCTTCCAGCCACTCCACAAATCCCTCTTTTTGTTTTTGAGTGATCCAGACCCCTTTTATTATTCTGTTCATAATTCTCATATAGCAATTCCACACACAGCCCAATATCATTAAAAAGATTACAATGGCAATTAATACCGCTATCCCATGCAGAAACAAATCTTTTAACCATTCAGTAATTCCTAAACTCTGTAGTCAGTCCATTAACCCATTCTCAGTCTTTATGGCCTGTACATTTTTTCTCAACTCAGCAAGCTGCTTATGAATAGAGTTTGAGTGATCAGTCAAATTCATAAAACACTTTCCTTAGCGCTGTTCACCATAGGCTACTCTCTACTCTTCATGCTGTTTCCTTATCTTCTAGAGGTGAGATCACATTCTTTCTTTCTTTCTGTCTCATCCTATTTTCTCCTCATACTCCCTCAAAGTTATTTAACTCTTTGCTGCAGGATCTCAGCTGCACATCGTCAAAGCAAGACCAAAACTGCACATTATCAATGTCAAAACAACCCACTGTCTCTGTTCTCTACAATTCTATAATTTCCCCCTTTTTGTTTTTGAACAGCTAATACCATGTTTTTCATGTTCTGCAGGGCCCTTGCAAACATGACGGCAACCAAGGTAATAGCAAACAAACAATACTGCCAATTGAGTGAATTGATACAAAAAAGGCTGACATTTTCTGATTTTGATAACATGTTGCTGCAATGGGGCGCCTAAAATCCATGCAGCACATAACATCAAAACAAAACAAACACAATTCCCATTACCTGTCTCTTTCTGCTCATTGTCATAACACTGGGCATCCTTAGTTGCTGGAAAGGAATACATGGGTTGAAGTCAGCTCAAGACAGTTGCTCTCTTCAAAGTTGAATTTGCTGGTTGTTCGATTTTTATACTCTGTGTTGGGCTGAGACACATATACCCTTCCCCCATGTAAGTCTGGCTGTCTCAAGGGAGATAATACTTTCTATTGATTATTTTAGGGAAGGCCATTTACATAACCAGTTGACCCACTCAACTGATACAGCCATTTATCTGGAGCAAAGGTGACCCTCTGGTCCCCTTGGTCTTAAGAAAGTTCAGATAAGTTCAGCTTCCTTTACAATAGCTGTGGTTATTTCCTGTATTCTTTTCTGAGCTTCATGAGCACATCATCCTTGCCTATCTTCTCTGAGCCTTCTTCTGTTGTAGGGGTTCCTTAATCAGTCACAACATGGCAATGTTTTGGTAGTGGGAGGTCTGCATGGGTGGCCTCTGTGGAAAGAGGTCAGGGGCTGCCCTGTGCCAGGCACAGCCAGTCCCAGCTGGTTTGGCAACAGACCCACTGCAGATCAAAGCTGAGCCAATAAATCTGTGAAAACACATTTAAGAAAGGGGGGGGGAGGGGGGAGAGGGGAGAGAGCAGACAGAGAGAGAAGAGGGGGGAACCCAAAAGAGAAACGGCAGAGGGAACACCAAGGGCTGAGAAGGAGAGGGAAGTGTTCCACGGTGCTGGAGCAGATATTCGCTGCAGCCCATAGAGGACCAATACCCAAGACCAGGGGTCCTCAAACTTTTTAAACAGGAGGCCGGTGCGTGAATGAAGTGGCAGGCAGGCATCTGCGGCTGCTTGGTTTCCCCCCCCAACCCCCCGGCGGGGGGGGGGGGGGGGGGGGGGGGGCGGGGGGGTTCTGTAAATACCAGGGGCTGGATTGAGAAACCTGGGGGGGCTGTATCCGGCCCGCGGGCCTTAGTTTGAGGACCCCTGCCCAAGAAGATGGATATTTCTTGAAGGAACTGAAGCCCAAGGAGAACTCACACTGAAGATCTTTACCCTGAAGGACCGCACCCTGTGGGAGAGCCCACACCAGAGTAGGGGAAAAGTGTGAGAGGGAAGGAGCAGCAGACAGAAACTGCTATGTACTGACTGTAACCCCCCAGTATCCCCCTGCACCGCTCAGCAAGGTGGGGCAGGGTAGAAGATATCAGAGTGAAGGAGTCAAGTTGAGTCTAGGAGAGGAAGGAGAGGAAAGGTGTTGTTTTGATTCTTGTCTTTGTTTCTCACTATCCAAATCTTTTTTAATTGGCAATCTCCCCCCCCCCCCCCCCCCCCCCCCCCCAAGTTGAGTCTGTTTTGCCCATGACAGTAACTGGTAAACAATCTCTGTGTTTATCTCAACCTATGAGCTTTCTTACCCTATTTTCTCCCCTGTCCTGCTGAGGAGGGGGAATGAATGTGCAGCTGGGTGGGCATTTAGCTGTTAGCCAAGACTAACTCACCATATTAACCATATCCCAAACCTATAACTCGGCAGGACTGCCTTAAGCCCCTTACACATGCCAAGTATGAAAGCCTCTCCTGTCATGCTGTCCCCTAGACATATCTGCTCTGCCTTCTGCACTTTCATTTCTCTTCAGGTTGTAGTAACCCCCAGCAACATACCTAGCTTACAGTCCTCCTCAGTATGTTAGCAAGCCTTTTTGCAAAGACACTCTTGCCCCACTGTCAAATGTATCCCATCCCTGCTCAGTAGTCCTCACTCCTCAAACAGGGTCAAATAGTTATAGAAGTCAAACATCTATCAGTGTGATACCAGCCCCACAACCAGATGTTGATCTGCTGAATGAATCTGGTTCTACGTGAGCCTTTCCCCTTCACTGACAGGACTGAGAAGACACCATCTGAGCTCCCATGCCCTTTACCCTCATCCCGAGCTCTGTAGTCACTCTTGATATGCTTTGGGATACCCTTGACAGTACTATTCCTGCCTACATGGAAGAACAGTATCCTAGTTTCAGCTGGGATAGAATTAATTTTCTTCTTAGTAGCTCATACAGTGCTGTGTTTTGGATTTAGTATGAGAATAATGTCAATAACGCACTGATGTTTTTATTTGTTGCTGGGTAATGTTTATACTAAATCAAGGACTTTTTGGTTTCTTGGGCCCTGCCAGCGAGAGGGCTGGAGGGGCACAGGAAACTGGGAGGGGACACAGCCAGGACAGGTGACTCAAACTAGCCGAAGGGATATTCCATACCATATGACATCATGCTGAGTATATAAACTAGAAGAAGAAGGAAGGGGGGGGGACATCTGGCATTATGGTGTTTGTCTTCCTGAGTAACCCTTATGCGTGATGAAGCCCTGCTTTCCTGGGGATGGCCAAACACCTGCCTGCTGATGGAAAGTAGTGAATGAATTCCTTCTTTTGCTTTGCTTGCATGCTTGGCTTTTGCTTTACCTATTAAATTGTTCTTATCTCAACCCTTGAGTTTTACATTCCTTTCCGATTCTCTTACTCATCTCTCTGGGTGAGGGGAAGTGAGTGAGCGGCTGCATGGTACTTGGTTGCTGGCCAAGGTTAAACCACAACAAACAGGAAAGGGGTAATAGTTGGAGGGCTGGACAAACCCTGGCAGTCCCTCTGCAACATTCTGGATCCTAGCTCCTGGCAAACAACAAACCACCTAAGACATCAGGTCAAGTTGGCAGATTGATGCCTCCATCGCCTGCAAGAAGGAGTCTCCAGTAACTATCACATGCAGACAACAAGGCTTTGGCTCACCTACCTCTGATGAATCCCTGAAGGGTCTTGTTTGTGCTCACTAGTGCCTAGAGCATTCTTCCTATTCTGAAGTGCTTTGTCTCTCTGTGCCCCTGCTCTATCTGTTCTCTCTGTTCTCTGTAAAGAGTAGTTTAAGAGAATGGGGTGTGCCAAAAGGATCGGAGAGACACAAAGAAGTTTGAACATGCACAAGGGGTATGGAACCCTCCTAGGAGGCTATTCAAGGGGCATCCATCTAATCCCTGCCCCAGGGCAAAGAGGAGACCAATCTTGTGAACTGAAACAAGAAGCCCTCACCGCCGACCCAAACCACCAGGATGGCCATTGTGCTGGTTTTGGCTGGGATAGAATTACTAGTGGTCAGAGGACATCTTGGGCATAGCGATCATGAGATGATAGTTTTCAGTTCTTGGAGAAGTAAAGGAAGGGGGTCAAAAGAACCACTACTTTGGACTTCCAGAGGGCTGACTTTGGCCTGTTTAAAGAGTCTGGTCAACAGAGTCTCTTGGGAGACAGGTCTGAAGGGTCAAGGGGTCCAGGAAGGCTGGACATTCTTCAAAGAAGGAAGTCTTAAAGGCACAGGAGTAGGCTGTCCCCATGTGCTGAAAGATGAGCCAGTGGGGAAGATCAGCTAGGCTGAACAGAGAGCTTTGGCTGGAACTCAGGAAAAAAAGGAGTTTACCACCTTTGGAAGAAGGGGCAGGCAACTCAGGAGGACTATAAGTAGTGATGTTATGCAGGGCAAAGATTAGAGAGGCAAAAGCCCAGCTAGAACTCAGACTGGCCACTGCCATAAAAGATAACAAAAAATGTTTGTACAAATACATTAGAAACAAAAGGAGAGCCAAGAATAATCTCCATCCTTTATTGCATGTGGCAGGGAACATTGCCACAAAGGATGAGGAAAAGGTACTTAATGCCTTTCTTTGCCTCAGTCTTTATTAGCAAAACCAGTCACCCTCAGGGTACTCAGCCCCCTGAACTGGAAGTCTGGGACAAGGAGCACAATGAAGTCACCACAGTCCAGGAAGAGATGGGTAAACACTGCCTCCTACAGCATTCTCCTGGAGAAACTGGCTGCTCATGGCTTGGAGGGGTGTATTCTACACTGGGTTAAAAGCTGACTGGACAGCTGAGCCCAAAGGGTGGTAGGAAATGGAGTTACATCCAGCTGGTGGCCAGTCACAAGTGGTGTTCACCAGGACTCAGTAGTGGGCCCAGTCCTTTTTAATATATTTATCAATGATCTGGACAAGGGGATTGAGTGCACCCTCAGTAAGTTTGCAGATGACACCAAGTTGGGGGGAGGGGGGAAATGTTGATCTGCTTGAGGATAGGAAGGCTCTACAGAGGGATCTGGACAGGCTGGACCAATGGGCCAAGGCCAATTGTATGAAGTTCAACAAGGAGAAGTGCCAGGTCCTGCACTTGGGTCACAACAATCCCATGCAACACTACAGGCTTGGGGAAGAGCGGCTGGAAAGCTGCCTGGTGGAAAAGGACCTGGGGCTGCTGGTTGACAGCTGGCTGAACATGAGGCAGCAGTGTGCCCAGGTGGCCAAAAAGGCCAATAGCATCCTGGCTTGTATCCAAAACAGTGTGGCCAGCAGGACTAGGGAAGTGACTGTCCCCCTGTACTCCACACTGGTGAGGCTGCACTTCAAACACTGTGTTCCATTTTGGGCCCCTCACTACAAGACAGACATTGAGGTATTGGAGTGTGTTCAGAAAAGGGCAATGAATTTGGTGAAGGGTCTAGAGAACAAGTCTTATGAGGAGTGGCTGAGTGAACCGGGGTTGTTTAGTCTGGAGAAGAGGAGGCTCAGGGGGGCTCTTATTGCTCTCTACAACTACCTGAAAGGAGGTTGTAGGCAGGTGGGGGTAGGTCTCTTCTCGGAGGTTTAGATTGGATATTAGGAAAAATTTCTTCACTGAAAGGGTTGTGAAGCACTGGAACAGGCTGCCCAGGGACATGGTGGAATCACCATCCCTGGAAGCATTCAAAAAAACACGTAGATGTGGTTCTTAGGGACATGGTTTAGTGGTAGATTTGGCAGTCCTGGGTTAATAGTTGGACCTGATGATCTTAAAGGTCATTTCCAACCTAAATGATTCTATGATTCTAAACATCCTTTCTGTTTGACAGTAGAAATGAACAGAGTTGTTTTCTTGTAAGAAAACCCTATAAGAGCTCAAATGACCAAAAAGGGTTGTCTCTACAGATAGAGTTTTCATGGTGTGCTGCACTGATCAGAGACCCATTCAATGCTGCGCAACTGGGTGTTCCCAGCACCTTATAGGACATAACATTATCTATACTATCCTCTCCTTTATAGTGTTAGGACTAATAAATAGCATTTTAAATGATACATCAGAGTTTAAGTGCCTTTCTTACCAGGATCATCATGAACCAGCACCTCCTGGTGCAAAACACCCTCCTACCTCTCTACTCCCACATCCCTCCGCTCCCCCTTATCCCCAACCCCCTTCCCCACAACCCCCTATCCCTACTTTCCACCTCTTCCCTTTCCCTTCAACCCTACACCCCTGTCTCCTCCACTCTCCCTCTCCCTACCCTCTTACCTACTCCCCCTTCTTTCCCCTTCCCTACACCTCCTTCTGTCTCACTTCCTGTCCCCCTCCCTACTACCCCTCCCCATTTTCCCCATCTTTCTCTTACCCCTCCCCCTTCTCCCCACCCTTTCCTTCCTTCCCCCTACCACCCCTCCCCCATCTGATCCATTCTTCCCCCCCTCCCACGATAGGTGTTTTACCTTTACAATTTCTTCTCTAGACTAATGTCTTTTCGCAAAAGACAAAAAGTTGCAGGGAAAGCAAATAAAATTCTGCAAGTCACAAACTTTGCTTTTTCATCATTCTTTATAAGGTTCTGCCTCCCCCCTTCCAAACTACGTGGCTCTCACTTCTCAGCACTGTCTGTCACAGTAATCAGGCATGCTGCTGCTATCTTAATCCTCTTATGGGAAAGCTCCTGCAGCAGTCAGGAGCTGTGCAAGGTTTGGAGCTCCTCCTCTGCATTCTGAAACACACAACCCTGTCCTTTGGAGCCTAACACTAGTAAGAGGCAGAATGAAAAAAAATGCACAGAAAAGTATGGGAATATCCCACTAAAATGGCTTAGTTCACCTATGATAAATCAGTATGTTACTGTGGCCACAAGGTCACCCTCTCCACCTCTCAGCACTTCACAGCCTAAGCAGAAACACTGAGAATTATCAAGACTAGGTAAAACTCACACATGTGCAATATGGCACCTGTTGCAGGCAGGCTGGCATTTACCTTTCTCGACTGATTAAGAAGTTACCCAAGCACCCTCAGCATTGCAGGAGTCAGGCAGCCAGGATGGGGCAGGAAGCATCAGGACCTGTCAGATTCATCACTATTTGCTACACCTCCTCGAATTAGAAAGGGTTTTGCAAGCCATACTGGAAAGGAGAGGGAATGGGAAGTACCATGAACCACCTCGCTGAACTTGTCCCCTTCTTCAAGGCTGCTCTCAGGTTGCTGCAATTCCTTGCTCTCTGGCATCCTTACTAGGGGATGAGGGAGGAGATCTCCGTGCACCCGCAAAGGTTTAGCCTCACCGCTACAGCAGTGTGTTCTACAACAGGGGCGAGCGGGGAGACTCTTCTCTCTGCCTCCCGCGGCACGCGGGCAGTTGTCAGAAGCCGAAATGGTGGAGGAGGCTGTGCCTTTGGTGGAAAGACAGCAGTCTTTCCTAGTTTAGAGGAAGAAGGGAAGAGCCCCATCTAGTACACGTAAACTATGCTCAATCCCACAGCTTTCCCTGCGTTGGGTGGTGCCGATCCTCCTTTCCATTGGCTGTGTATTTCCTCTTCCTTCCTGTGTGTAGTAGCAGCGGCTATTGGACAGAGAAGGAACGAAAAAAAAAAAAAAGAGAGAGAGAGAAAGACTTTAAAAATAAAACACAGATGGAGAAGAAAAGAAACTGGGAGACATTAAGCTTAGGACGGGAAAGAGCTGAAGGGTGCAAGAAGGAATTATTGTTCTTACAATAACAGAAAAGGGAACAGAAGTGGGGACTCAGGAAGAGGGGTGTAGATTAAAGCGGCGGAAGAGGAAGAGGGGCCTAAGATTCACCGTATCGCGGCGCCTGGGAAGTTATTGCTGGTGGATCCGCCCCTCTGAGGGAGGGAGAGGCAGGCTGGCTAGCCGGCCGGCGCCGCTGGAACAGATATCTCTTTGCTTCCTTCCTTCCCCCCCCTTCACCTTTTTGTTGCTTGTTCGCTTGGCGGTCAGTCCGTAAGGAGGGAGGGACCTAGGTTAAAGCGACGCCCGAGCAGCCTAGTAGGAGCCTAGGGACAGGCCCGGGCTGCAGCCTCAAAATTAGGATGTCCCGACATGAAGGTGAGAGACCCAAGTCCGCGGGGAGGGAGGGGGGTATCGGGATCAATCGGAAAGAGACGTCCTTGAGCCCTGTACGGCGTTAGGGCCTCGCGTGTCGCCGTGTGAGGTGGGTCAACATGGCGGCGCCGTCGCTGAGAGCGAGGTCTGTGGAGTCGGTTGCAAAAAGTGGTTGTGGTGGGAGGAGGAAGGTGGCTGCCAGGCCTCGCTTTGCAGTGTCGCGGGAGGAGAGGTGGTTGCTGTGGCCGTTACGAGTAGGCTCCTAGGCCCTGAGTCCCTTTTCTATCGCCACTAAACATGCACGCCAGGCCTGTGCTCACTGAGTTTGAAGGGCCTGCTACAGGTTGAAGTAGGCCTATTCACCGTCACCCCTCACTAGCCTGCAACTCGGGCCTTGGCTTGCCCCGGACAAGGAGTGTGTCCGAGGCAGATAATAGAGGGGAGGAGACAGGAGAGCTGTTTATTTTCACTCCTCTTACTTCACTGTTTGAAGGACGGGCCTGAGACATGGGTCTGGAGGAATCTGTTTTGGGGGGAAAGGAGGAAGGTGTAAGGGGGGTGGGAAATGTGTGTCAGGGTGGCTTGCTGATGTGTCTTGGGAGTTGTGAATGGCACGATGTGAAAGAAGAAGGGGCGCAGGAGAGGAAGGGGAGGCAGGTTTGGCATGATATGCTCCCTGTGACGATGGGAAGTACCCCCAGGTTTCTTAGGGTAGGGAGGAAGAAGAGAAGGGACCGTGGGCATAAAGCATGGGAAGAATAGTATTTGAGGGGAGGCGATGCAAGGAGAGGTGGCCTGGTATCCAGGGGAATTGGATTGGGGTGTGGTTTGCTTTGGTATAATGAAGGGTGGGTGGGTATGTGCATGGTAGGTGTAGAAGGAACTCATGCACATAATTGGCTGTGGTGTTGGGATTGGGAGAAAAAGTTTATAGAATGTTCATGGCCTTGTTCATGTGTAGTTTGTATTTTGATAGCTTTGGCAGGTTGAGAAGTAATGTACATTTTTTGTATTTTAAAGAGGAAACATGCTGATGTAGCAGCAGCTTTTGTAGAGAGGTCACCATACAATTGTTTTGTGTGTGTGTTCTTCTGTATTTTATTTTTTTATGGGTAAGTGAAGTGAATAGTTAAGGATTAATTAAAAGTGAGAAGAATGGAGAGGAAAAATGAAAGAAGGGAAATGGAGAGGAAAATGAAAGAGGGAAATTTATGTAGTGAGAAGTTGTGTATGATATTTGTAAGGAAACTTGCTTGGTTTTCTGCCTTTTCTTACTGGTAGTTACACTAGTATAACATATTACATAGAAGTTCTTCCTTGTATCTTAAAAGGATAATATTTTGCTCTGTTAGGAACCTGTCTCCATATATAATTTTGATTCTCCTAGAGCTGTGAGAATAATCTTTTTTAAAAGGATTGAGATATCTTTATTTAATCTTAATGTTTTGAAAGCAATGTGCTAGAAGACTTTAATGTTTGGGAATAATAATACTGAGTTCTAGATGGAGGGTTGGTAGCTTGATGTTGAACTAGAGTATGATGGTTATTCAGCATTTTGTTACTGTGTGTGCTTGCCTATCTAAGACCAGTCTTGCCTGAATCTACTAACCCTTTTTTCTAGTAAAGGTACCAAAGCCTCATGGTTCTATTCTGATTAAGATGTGGTTTTGTGTGTGTGGTTTTTGTTTGGGGTGTATATGTATGTTGGTGTTTTTTCCAGAGGGTGGGTGGGGTTGTTGGATTATCCTCATCCTATGTAGATAATGAGGCAAATGCTAAAAGCAGTGAGTAAAAGAAGGGTTAATAAAAAGTTTTTGTTTGTGGCTTTGTTGGAGAAAATACTCTGTAAACTGCTGCTTTGATAGATATCCATGGTATGCTATTTAAAGCAGGGTAGTATGATGTGACTTGTTAGATTGCACTGGTTAAAGCTACAAAAGTGGTATGATGCATTGTTCAGTGTTGTGATATTTTAATAAAGGAGAATTATCAAAAGTGGTTTTGATTGATAGAGGTTACGTTTTGAGGTCTTTCTAGTGGATGCTAGGTTTTGTTTATAGCATGGGGAATAATGTTTTTTTTCTCAGTCTTTCTATTCATCAAAATCAAAGTATGGAAATAATGTAAAATATGGTTTTGTTAAAAATTGGAAATGGGTATATCAATGTTCTTTGAAGTTGCATGTTTTTAAAAATGAAAACATCTAAAACTGTTGATGGTAATGTTACATTGTTGACATTTTTATATAAAGAAGGAAAAACCTCATAAAAACTGAAAAGATATAAAGCTGCAGCAACAGTTGTACTTTGATAGGTTGGTTTTTTTATAGGAACCTGGTTTGTCTTGTTTTCTTAATGTTTTATTCCACTTTTAACATGTTTTAAGTGTTAAGTTTATTTTAGTTATAAGGTTAGAATAAGTTGCCTTGATATAGGGTCTGTGGTTAGCTGAGAGTTCTTAATCTGTAAGTTGATGGAAGTTGTTTTTGCAAGGATAAGGTATAGGAGAAAAGTGAGTTTCGAATATGTTAATAAATTGTATCTCTGCTGTGTGCGTTTTGTCAAAATAGCTTGGTTTTGCAAGAATCAGTTTTGTCATGGGGAAGGATGTATTTGAGAAGATAAATACTGGAGAACTTGGAATTCAAATGTCTCGGGGCTCTTAAGTGTCTGATGGAGGTATAAGCTTACTTTTCATCAGTCTCTTGGTAATTTTCTTTGCTTTATGACAAGAAATTAAGTCATGTTGTGGTTCAGAAGTTGGTTGGGAGACGGGAAAAGAGAGGAGAATTCAACCGTTGACTGTTTAATACCTTCAGAAATGGAACTGGTATAGAACTTTATCCAGCGAGTGGAGAATGTGGGGAAAGGGAATAGTGGGATAGAAATGTTTGCAAATAAGACAGTTATTTGAGCTAGGGGTGACTAGAAGGTCTTCCAAGGAACTTTAGAAAGAGCTAAATAAGCTCTCAATAAGCAGTGCTAGATGAGTGAAATTAACTTGTGTTTAAAGGAAAACAATAGGGAGAAATTAACTTTTCAGGTACCTTAAAGTGTCTACTTCAGCGTTATCGACTTGGGGAAGGTTGTGGGGTATCACTGTAGATAATCATGCTTTTGTTTTTACTGCTGTTTGTTGGCAAGATGAAAAATGTTACTGCGTTCATGAAGCTGTTCAGCAAGATTGTCAAATTGAGCACTCTGGAGTTGGGATGTGCCAGAGCTAGCTTGTGCAGAGAAACCTAATTCAGCCCTCTTTGAATACATGCACTATGAAATTACATAGCTGCATATTACCTGTTGCACTCTGCCTTGTCAGTGGTGTATAGGGAAGGAGGCTGTTGTATATAGGGGAGGACCAGATGAGGCATTATAGAAAGGATTTATTTTTGTGATGTTGATAGTTGAATTTTGCTGTGGAAAGCTGGATTCATTCCTTCCTCTTCTATGGAGTTCTTAGGAAATGCCAGGCAAATCACTTGGACAGGAGTTTACAGGTGGCTACTATCTGTGTGCTGCTTGTTTCATGAAGGCCCAACTGAAAATTCTGGGTGTTCAAAGCTGCAACTAATACTTGTAAATCAGTGGCTTTTCTCCTATTTTAGTTCTTAGGAATGTTTTGGTCAAAACATCTAATCAAAATGCATTATTGGCCTAGGGAACTTTAACTAGGTGGACAAATGTGATAGTTAAAGTCTGTGAAAATGTGTCATAAGACCAACAGTTAAATTCAGGCAGCACTGTCAGATTTCAGTATAATAGTGTTATAAAATTTATAACATATAAAAAAGTTTATAATATAAACTATTGTATGCAGCTTGAATCCCCTCCAAACAACTCAAGAAGTGATGTGACTGGGGGGAGGGGGGGGAAGGAGACAAAAGACTACTGCATGAATAAAGACTGAAAAAAATCCTTATCTTCAGGGTTGACAAAGAGAATCTAAAAAGAATGAATAGCTTAAATAATACAGATGAAGTGTGCCTATAACTTTTGCTTATTGTAATACAAGAACAGGAGGTTATACAATTAAAGAGGCTGATTCACAACTGATGAACAGAAGTGCTTTTTCACACCGTAACTAGACTGTGCAATACTTTTTCCACAGAAAAAGTTATACCACCTGGTTTCTAGTTTGAAGGATTAAAACTTTGGATTCTATCTCAAACCTAATATTTCATGTCTCTTAATTGAGACTAAAAGGTTGCTGTGTAGAGAATCTAATGTCTGATATTCTGTGATGTTCCTACAACCTTCCATGAATAGTTGAATCTCTGATCTGAACTCATGTTAATTCGTATGTTCTTATGTAAATATGATCCTTAACGTCATTCACGTGTATTGGGTTTATGCAGCAAGGTTTTGGTGGTGGTGGGCTCCAGGAGTGGCCTCAGTGAGAAGAGACAGGGCTGCCCATGTGCTGGACAGAGCTGGCTCTAGCTGGCTCTGCAAAGGACCCATCACTGGCCAAAGCTGAACCAGTCACTGAAGCTGATGGCACCTCTGTGAAAACAAATTTAAGAAAGGGTAAAAATGCTGTGCAGCAGTGTGTGTAAGAAACAGGGGAGGGGAGTGAAAGTGTAAGAAACAATCTTGCAGACAACAAGGTCAGAATAAAAGGAGAGGGAGAGGAGGTGCTCTGGATGCTATAGCAGGTATATTTCCCTGCAGCCTATGGAGAGGAATGGGAACAGACCAGTGTTGGAACCTGTCGAGAGGACCACAATGGAGCAGGCTCCAGGAAGGAGCTGTGGCCTGTGGAGAGGATCTGGTGCAGGAGTAGGCTAGTGGCGGAAACTGCAGCTTATGGAGAGGACCCCATGCTAAACAGTCTTTTTTCCCTGAAGGACTGCAGTCTGTGGTGAGGACCTGTGCTGGAGCAGGAGAAAAGTGTGAGGAGGAGGAGGAGTGGCAGAGAAAAACTATTATGAACTGACTGCAACCCCCAATTCTGTCTCCCTCCTGTGTCTCTCTCTATTTGGGGGGAAGAAGTAAAGAGTTGGGAATGGAGGAGTAAAGCTGAACCTGGGAAGAAGTGTGGAGGGGGAGTGGTTTAGTTTTTTGGGCTTGTTTCTCGCCATCCTACTTTATTGCCAATTAAAAAATATTTTTCCCAAATCAAGTCTTTCGCCTGTGTCAGTAATTGGGAAGTCATCTCCCTATCTTTATCTCCACCCACAAGCTTTTTCATCCTATTCCACACCCCTGCCCCTCCTTGACCTCTTGAGGGGGAGTGAGAGTGTCTGGGTGGCTATCTGGTAACCAATTGAGGTTAATCCACCACAACACGTTTGTTTCAAAGTTAATTATGATAACACTGTGATAAAGTAACAATGAAATAAAGTAATTTTGAATTTCTTTCAGTGCAGGGTATAGTGACATGCTCAGTAGTTTCACTGGTTTCCAGTATGTGTAAACGAATTTTTTGGTTTTGAGCTATTTCATGAAGCTTTATTTTGTGTAAGCTCAACAACTGTCTAGAGCCTAAAAGCGAGTGAGGTCTCTGCAAAGTTAAAATACTGTTTTTTCCCTCATAGAAGTGGCTTCAGCTTTCCTTATCACTTGCGTAAGTGGTCCTCATTCATAGAGTTCAGAAGTGAGTACAAGCAGTTGCTTGACTCGTACCTTTTGCAGTCTTTGGTTGAGGTTGGAGCTCTTTTTGAACATGAAGAAAACCCTCGAGGTACTTTGAAAAGTGACTAGGTTTGTTTAAACTAAAGATGTCTTTACCTCTGTGAAACATTTGAGTTTCTCTACAGATTCATGGTAGTGTGGCAGGAAACTGGTAGTAGCTTCTGTGAATAAATATATGGGCATGTGCAAGTGTGCTAGAAAGCCTTCAGTATTATTTGGGGTCTGGACAAAAGTGTCTTGGAGGTATCCAACTGGATAGATATGCTCTAAACTGTTTTATTAGTGGTGACGTCTGGATACCTATCTCAAATATCCCATCCCCAGAAGCAGCGGATCATAGGAGTTTCTCAAGGTTGAAAATGTATTAAGAGATATTAGTAGAAGGACTCATTGTGTACTTGTCAGTAACTTCAATCTTTGCTTAGAAAAAATTATTAAGAAGCATTCAGGTTTATTTCCTACACATTTATTGCATAATTTATATATTTCTGTGTATGCTGGTGGTATTTTTTTACTTGGGTGGATCTTGAAATTGCTGGGAGTCTCAATACGGACTCAACTGGACTTCTATGATTATTAGAAAGTTCTTGTAGCCAGACAACAGGTTCATTTATGGCAGGTTTAATTCTAAATTTGACTATGGAAAGGTAGGTGTCTGAAATAAAAATTCAAGGTGCCCTTTAAGAAGGGCATCAAAGCTTTGGCAAAGTAAGCCATAGAGAACAACCCTTTGCAGTTTAAACTTCTAAAACACACACACACGACCTTAAGAGTGTGTGTTAACTACCTTGTATACATCTTAATTCTGTCTCCTGCTATTGTACGTATTGCCCATGTAAGATGAAAATATCAACAAATGTAAGTTGACTGCTGTACAGATAGAATGCTCGTCCCCAGACTCTTACTCCTGCTGTAAACCATGACAATCTTTCATCTTATAGACTTGTAATTGTAAACTATATTCATTAAATCAACTGCAGATTTATTAAGTTGAATTGGGAGCTGGGTGGTATCAGTTAATTCCTAAAAACTTTAGATATGTTTCCTAGCACGGTTTTCCCTTGGTTATTTTCAATTTCAGAGAATTCTAAGGATGAAAAGCTTTTTGCCCTGTGTTTTTTTGGATACTGAAAGTGGAATAGATGCAATGATCTGCAAAATGTTCTCTTTCGGGTCTCTTGTTATAAGGTCTACAAATCTGTCAAACTACTTGGTAGGCAGGACCCAACAGTATAAAAAACCCCAAAAACTTCCAGGATAAGGAAGACTTGGTGCAAGGAGCTGAAAAAGCAATATGGAACCTTCTTATAGAAGAGTGCTTTATAAGTAAAGGATGTTCTTAGAGTAGTTCTGTGATCCTCATGGGTCAAACTATTAGTGGTAGGTGTTGCTGTCGATGTTATTCCAGATAGCTGTCTGAAGGAACAGGGGATCTGCAGAGCACAGGTTATTAGGCTTAACACATGGTGGCATATAAAAGAAATCATATTTAAATGGTGTTTTGACATATATGGGCATGTTTTATAGTCTGTAATGGTGTGAGAAAATAAATTATTCAGTCTTTTACATAACGGAGAATCATGGCTTTGCTGGTTCCTTGTAATATAGAGCTTAGTTACTCTTTTGTTTCTTGTATTCTGGAAGCAGGAATGATTTAAGTGGTGTGAAAAGAAAGCTGAATAAGGAGCTCATCTCTGATAGGATTGTTGAAAAACATGTAAAAATACAAGTCTATTCAGGAATGGAAAAAAAAACACCAACAAACCTCCCTCAAAAAAACCCCAACAACCAAAATGGCACCACTTTGAAATAATTGGTTGGGGGTACAGAACTCTGAATTCTGGCTTGGAGGGATGCCACGATGGCAGTTTTCTGAGCAACTGCATCAGATCAGCAGCTAATGGCTTCTGTTTGTGATGCTTGCATTGAATTTCATGTTAAACTTGTTCCAGACATGTTTTTCCCCTTTCTTCATATGTTCTTTTTGTTAATGTTTTTGAAGGCAATGGAATTTTTTAACTATGTAGGATAATGTGTTAAACCTCTCTAGACTGCAAGAAGTTGCCTGCGTTCTTTTTTGTGGCACTAAGGACTTGAATCTCAGCTGTGTGATGCAGTTACAGTAGTCTATGCTGCTTTAGGTTTTTTTGGTTAAATTGAGGCAGTACTTTTGAATTTAGATTTATATAGTTCAAGGAGAGAAAAAAACCACAACTTAAGTTCAGGATGCTAGAGAAGTTGCATATGAACAATAGGGTTGAGAATACTTCTGTTGTCTACCTGTGGTTATTCTAAGGCCTCTGCAAATGTTGCAGAAAAAAAGCAGACTTGTTAATAAGCTCTAACTTGAAAAAGCTCGAGCTATTTTTGTAAGAAAAGCATTCTGTGGTCAGTATTACAGCTACTACACTAGGGCCTTTGCTGTATTATACCTCCCTTTCTTTGACAGGGTAATGCAGGATTAAAAAAGTATTGGACATCTGTTGGTATTGACAGGAGGTGTTGGTATGAGGGTGCTGAGCTGTTTTTGAATTTGTTCTGCAAAGCAATGTTGCCAGTGCTGTAAGGTAGTGACTGCTATGGTGTGTGTGGCAGAATGTAGGAGGAGAGCAATTCATCCTTTAGAATCTCCTGCAGGAGCCAGGGTGGGCTAACTCTCTATATAGAAAGCTCATAAAAGATGTGAAAATAAGTGTAGAGTAGTACTAGGAATATAGAATGTCTGTGCTACAGGTAGAGTTATTCTAGGCTAGAGCACACCCCAAATGCCACCTTCTTAAAAGTTTCTCTGAAATTAATTGATGGAATATCAAGTTCATGTATGTGTGTACATAATTTCCTAGAATAGAAAACTGCTGTCTTGATGTGGTAAACTAGTAGGGTGATACAGTTGTACTTTTCTGTGATGTGCATCCTTAAAAGGAAACTTGAGAATACAGCACACAGGTGAGACCCTCTTATGTGCAACATCAAATCAAAGAATGGTTTGGGTTGGAAAGGACATTAAAGATAATCTAGTCCAACCCCCCTGCCATGGGCAGGGACATCTTTCACTAGATAAGCCTCATTCAACCTGGCCTTGATCACTTCCAGGGACGGGGCATCCACAACTTCTCTGGGCAACCTGTCCCAGTGTCTCACCACCTTAATCATAAAAAAAAAAATAAAATCCTTTCTTATGTCCAATCTTATCTATCCTCTTTCAGTTTATTAACCCTTGTCTCTTGTCTTGTCACTACAGACCCTGGTAAAATGTCTGTCCCACCTTTCTTATAAACTTCCTTTAAGTATTGAAAGGCTGTAATAAGGTCTCCCTGGAGACCTTTCTTCTCCAGGGTGAACAACCCCAACTCTCAGCCTTTCTTCACAGGTGAGGTGTTCCAGCCCTCTGATCATTTTTGTGGCCCTCCTCTGGACCCGCTCTAACAGGTCCGTGTCTGTCTTGTACTGGGGACCCCAGAGCTGGACACAGTATTCCAGGTGGGGTTTCGTGAGAGTAGAGTAGAGGGGCAGAATCACCTCCCTCAACCTGCTAGCCATGCTTCTTTTGATGCAGCACAGGATACAGTTGGCTTTCTGGACTGCAAGCACACAATGCCAGCTCACGTCCAATTTTTCATCCACCAGTATATCCTCAAATCCTCCTTTGCAGGGCTGCTCTCAATCCATTCTGCCCCAGTCTGTCCTGATACTGTGGATTGCCCTGACCGGGTGCAGGACCTTGCACGTGGCCTTGTTGAATTTCATGAGGTTCCTGTGGGCCTGCTCCTCAAGCCTGCCAAGATCCCTCTGGGTGGCATCCTTCTCTAGCAAATCAACTGTACCACTCAGCTTGGTGTCATCTGCAAACCTGCTGAGGGTACACTCAATCCTGCTATGTCATTGATGAAGATATTAAACAGTACTGGTCCCAGCACAGACCCTTGAGGGACACCTCTCTCGTTACTGGTTTCCACTTGGACATTGAGTCATTGACATCTTATGTGCATCCTATGTTTTTAAAGGAGGTGCTAACTATTGGAGGTGTTTCATGTGAGGGTGAGCATTTCCTCACAGGCATATCTGATGATGGTCTCAGCTCAGGAAAGACATGGACCTGTTGGAGTGGGTCCAGAGGAGGGCCACAAAAATAATCAGAGGGCTGGAACACCTCTCCTGTGAAGACAGGCTGAGAGAGTTTTGGTGGTTCAGCTTGGAGAGGGCTCCAGGGAGACCTTATTGCAGCCTTTCATTACTTAAAGGGAGTTTATAAGAAAGGTGGGGACAGACTTTTTTTTTTTAGTAGGGCCTGTAGGACAAGGGACAATAGTTTTAAGCTAAAAGAGGGTAGATTCACAATAGATATAAGGAAGAATTTTTTTACAGTGAGGGTGGTGAAACAGTGGAACAAGTTTTCCAGAGAGGTTGTAGATGCCCCATCCCTGGAAACATTCAAGGTCAGGTTGGATGGGGTCTGAGCCACCTGACCTGGTTGGAGATGTCCCTGCTCATTGCAGGGGGTGTTGAACTTGATGACCTTTAAAGGTCTCTTCCAACCCAAACCATTCTATGACATATTGGAGCGAGTCCAATGGGGGCCACCAAGATAGTTGGAGACTGGAGCATGTGATATGTGAAGAGAGACTGAACAAACCCAGATGTCTTGAAGAGAAGGCTCAGGGAGATCTCCTTGCTGTCTAAATACCTAATGGGAGGGAGTAGAAAAGATGGAGCCAGCCTCTTCTCAGAGGTGTGCAAGGATAGGACAAGAAAAAAGGGGCAATGAGTTGGAACATGGTAAATCCTGATTAGATATAAGGAGAAACCTTTTTCCCCATGAGGGTGGTTAAATGCTTGAACAGGGTCCCAGAGAGGTTGTGATATCCTCATCCTTGGAGGTATTCAAACCTCAACTGGGCAAGGCCCTGTGCAATCTGCTCTCATTGGCCCTACTTTGAGTAGGGGGTTAGACCAGAAACCTTCAGAAGTCCCTTCCACATAAGTTATTCTGATTGCATCAACTGTGATCCATAGGTCAGTGATGGCTCTTACCTTTACATATAACAATACTTTTTTGTCACTTGTTTTTACTACTTTCCTTGTGTTAGCGTACTGTTAGGGAGGAATGTTCAGGCACTTTGTTGAGAAATAGGTCTGAGGCATGTAAAAATGATTCAAGACTGGAAGGGGAACATACTGTGGTATATTTTAGATACTTCCTGTGTATGACAACAGGAAAGAAATTAGAAATTATGAATCGTGAAGCCAACGGGGTGACCCTTGCTTATGAGACCAAGA
Organism: Falco naumanni; assembly: GCF_017639655.2. Lineage (NCBI taxonomy): Eukaryota > Metazoa > Chordata > Aves > Falconiformes > Falconidae > Falco > Falco naumanni. The sequence continues at coordinate 26,907,683 of NC_054079.1, forward strand.
GAAAGCAAGATGGATGTGTGGTATGTCAGGCTGTGTATTTGGGGAAAGCACAAGCCAGTAGCCAAGAAGCACGTGCAGTGGTGAGTGAAAGAAGGGGAGGAGAAAAATGCAACAAGTTTAAAGCTTGACTGAAGTAGGCATGAAAGTTCTTGTACGTTCTTTATTATAAAAGCCTCAAATCCCATATTAAAGACTTTCTCTATTGCTTTTCCTTGTAAGCAGTTGTAGTTTCTGTGGGTGTGTTATCTGACTGAAAAGAGAGGTTCTCTGTGAGGATGAGTGGGAGTGGTTGTGAAGTCATTCTCTTTGTTGTTTCCATTGTAAGACCATGTTTGAGAATTCCTGAAGGTAGAACATGGGTAATACTTAAATGATCCAGTGTAGGTTTTTTTCTTATGTTCTACTATAACATTTTTCAGTACACTTGTATTATTTTGGGTTTAAAGAAACCCTTATTTTTGCAAATCAGACCATTGTCTGGGTATGAGACTTGCTGAGAGTAGTCAAAAAGAAAGGCTTTCCTTATTACCGTGCAGACTCTGGGGGATGGGGGGTGTGTGTGTGTGTTCTTTCTTCAGGGATATAGTACTCAGGATGCAGGGGAAGAGCATTTTGGTGTTGTGCAAGACTTAGTATGGGGTATTTAGGGGAAGGCCCAAAGGCAAGGGAAGGGAGGTATAGAGGTGAACTGGAGAGGAATAAGCATGGGAAAATAGTGGAATAAGGGGATAAAAGGCCCAGTCACGTGTAAACAGGTTGCTTATCATTACATTTGCCTGGCCATGCCCTGTGCTTGATCAACACAGTCTAACCTGTCTTATTAAACTCCCTATTTTTCCTAGGTGAGGAGTTTCTCTATTTTGTGTGCATGTGTGTGTATGGAGGTCTGAATGCCAGCAACTGGAGAAAGGGCCTCATGAGCCTGAGGTCCCAGCAACTGGAGTGCCTTCCAGTTGTTTGAGTGCATGTAATAGCCAGTAAACTTCAAGCCAGACTAGCCAGAAAGTAGGATGAGAGGCTTGTGAGCCAGGTATCGGAGAGGTGGTAAGTCTGGGTCAGTTACTGGCAAGGCTACAGGGTCTGAGACACAGCTACTGGAAAGGCCATAAGTCCAGATGAGCTACCAGAGACACTTATTTGTGTGTGTGTCGAGCAGCTGGAAGACCAGGGGATCCAGGGGCCAGCTACTGGATACACTGTCTAAGGCCAGTTACTGGAGGAATCCACGGTATGTGTGTGTGTAGGTGCATGAGGTCTGAGTACCAGCAGCTGGAGTGTGCCTGCATGCCTAGTTGCCAGGAATGGGGGAGACTAGGGATCTAGGGGCCATACTGTGTGTGTATATATATATACACGTATGTATTTTCCTTTAACAGGATTTCATCCTGATCAGCCAGAGAGAGGAACAGGTCATTGGTGCTGTTTGAGAGAGTGTTATCCCAAATCTGGGTTCTTTACCTGGTGTGCAAGAGCCAATCCACACACAGAGTAGAGATACTTGTTTATTGCATGTCTGCAGAGATGGGTGCTAGGTGGTAAATCCACAAAACTAGCACACTTCTTAACACATAGCAGAACTCTTTATACACTTTAAACGATTGTTTACAATTATGTTTAGTCGCACTTAATTCTCACTGGTTCTTATGAGCCTCGTCTCCATTTAAAGGTACAGTGGTTGGTGGTTTTTTTTCACCCTGCATGTTCTGTGGGGAGGTGGCTTTGTCAGTAGGGGGCTCTCTTTGCTTGGGGGTGGATCTTTTACTATGCTAATTAGGATAGTTCTCACAGTTCCAGGAATTTACTGTTTGGTCTCCTTAACCATTTGGTTCTCCTTGAGTTTATCTTGTGCCCCAGCTTGAGGTATTTATGGTGTCTGTTCCTTCTCCCAAGGCCATGCTTAGTTAACTGCTTGTAAGGATTTAACTAACATCCTCTGTTTTTCAAATTCTTTCTTGTTTTTCGCTATAGATATTTATTTCCCCCCCCCCCCCCCTTTTTCTTTTTAAAAGTAAATAATTCTTATATCAAGAGTGCTGCTACATTTTTCTGTCAGTGTTGATCTGTGTGGCTGGCTTTGTGTGTTTGTATTGTAGCATGTGTGCCTATTTGGAAATACATGCTCACTCAGTCTTGCTACTCTGCACCTGGGGGTATGGCACTGTGGTAGCCTTGCCTTTACTGAGCTACCAGCTTCAGCACCTCCTAACAGAGTGTACCTTTTAAATAAATAGTAAATTTCCACATAACTGTGTGTAAAGGTAAGAGTTTACAAGAAAAATTGATTTGTACTGTTGCCAAATGGGTTAAATAATCAGTGGCTGAAAGAAAAAGCTTGGTTAAGTTTATAAAAGTATGAGTTAAGGTGAAGGTAGTCTGTCTGCTCAACTGAACCATACTATTTAATTCTCTGAAGCCTAAGCAGGTATATCACTTTGTTCCCATTGTTTGCTTTGCTTTCTCCTTTTTTGTCACTCTTCTGTGTGTGTTTTGTTGTGTGGATTAAGGCAAGTTCTTAAAAACCTTCAAAGATTTTCTTCAGAATTACAACCCTTAAGCCCCACAGGATTTGACAGACAACTTTGTCCTTATATTCCCCCCCCCCCCCCCGTGTTCTCCCAAGTTGAATCTTTATTGTCCTTTTCACAACTACAAAAATCTCAGGACCTTGATCTCATGCTGTTGAGTAAGAAACTTCATCATTGATTTTAATGAGTGCAGGACTTGGATGCTGCTATTAATATTTTCTTGCACTTGTTACTGTTTAGAGCTCTCCTCAGTTCAAGTAATTTCTGTAGGATTCGTGTGCTGTTTGCCAATTTCCAAACTAACAGAAATGTTAAGTAAGACCACACAGTGCCAATTCTTATGCTGCCATGTAAGTCTGTCTGTGCTGATACAATGCCTTGCTATTTACTTAAATTACTGTATTTATAGTAGTTTAGCAACCTTTCATGTGATGGTGTTTGAAGACTAAATTATCTTAATTGAAAGATAAGGCTACTGAGACAATGTCAGATATTTAATGAAAACAAAGTCTGCTTGATTAAAAGTCCTTGCATTGTCCACTAAGTTTGTGTTTCTGTTTTATGAGATTATTAGGTATGAAAAAACTTTTATTGTAAATAAGTTTTGCTTACAGCTTATGACTTCTGTTATCTTCTAAATGTTTAGATAGGTATCTTCTAAAAATATTAGATTTAACCTAACTTTTTCTTAAATGCAAAGGTCTATCCATATAGTCTGAATACAGGTATGTCTGTGTGCTGTAGGAGAGAGTGCTTCATTAATAGTTCTTTGAACTAACTCAGAAGTAGACTATAATCATAAAGAGACTGATTAGGGCATCAGGCATAAAGGATAAATTTTGGATGGTCAGTATTACTAATGTAGAGTTCTTTGCTTATTCAACTCTGAAAAACGTGGTTTGTGTCTCTTGCGGTGTTTTCTGGAAGTTGTAAAGCTAGTGAAAAAATGTATCTAAGACAGCAAATAAAGTGTTACTCTTGGAGATTTCAGCAGTAGCTTTTCTCCACTAATGCGAATTGAGCAATTGCATGTTGCTAAACAAATTAAAGCATTCTTGAGATGAAGTATTCTGCATCTGTTTTATCTAGATGAGTTGCCTGGGAATCCTATAAGCATTTTAAAATTATCTCCTCTATGGTTGCTTTCTGAATTTGACATAAGGGTGTCCAGTTTTTTGTCTGTTTTTCTCTAAGTGGATAGAAGCTTGCTCTTCACTAGAGCTGAGACTGGGAAGTATTCATCCTGGCTTGTCAGGAATATAGTTGTATTAGATTGAATGATTTATATTTTTTTTTGAGGGGGGTGGGGTGGTGGTGGTGTCAAATGCTGTCTAGAGAGCAGGTCCTGTTTTCAAGTGTCGAACTAGAGGAGTCTCCAATTCATGTGCTTGGTGCCCCAGAGGTATACTTGAAAAGCTGAAAGCATCTGCAGATTTGCATGTGAATCTTTAGAACTGATTTATTTTATTGGCATACTGAGAGAGCGTATATGTTTAGTATTAGCAGAAACTGATCCACCTAAAGTGTTTTGATATAGAACCTGTTCTGGTCTACTTCAGTATAAATGGGTAATGTTTACAAATACTTCTTTGGGTTAAAATATATTGTATCCTCTCAGTGGCTTGGTTCTTATGATAATCAACTTGATAACATCAGTAGTTTAGTGACTTGTGGGATTGGGGAGGGGACACAAAGTTCAGTGAATTTAATCACTTGTTTGAATATAACCTTGTATTGAATAAATTTTAAAAAAATAAACTGCATTCTCTGGGTCTACTAGTAAACTATGTTATGACATCCACCTAGGATTGTAAGAAATCTTTGGCCAACAGACTGTTCCACCTAGAGTGGTAGTGAAACTGCTTCACTGATTTAAAAGGGGAAAATTAAGCACTTTGCAATCCAAGTATAAACACAATCTTAGGCCTTGTAGCATTGGTGTTAGTTGTGGCATGCCCTCTCCTGGTATGATAGATGTACTCAGCGATTCTTTTGCTTCAGTTCTCACTGGCAATCTCTCTTCCCACGTTTCAAGCCCCTGAATCTCAAAGCAGGGATGGGGAACAAACCCCCCCACCCCCCCCCCCCCATCGCAAGGAAAGATCAAGTTTAAGACTGAGTAGCCTGAATATATGCAAGTCCATGAGACCCAATGAGATGATGTATTCCAGTGTTAGAGGGAATTGACTGATGTAGTTGCCAAGCCGCTCTCCGTCATATTTGAAAAGTCATGACAGTCAGGCAAAGTCCCCAGCGACTGGAGAAAGGAAACATCATGCCTATTTTTAAAAAGGGTAAAAAGGAGGACCCTGGGAACTACCAACCAGTCAGCCTCACCTCTGTGCCTGGTGAGATCATGGAACAGATCCTCCTGGAAGACATGTCAAGGCACATGGAAGGCAGAGAGGTGATAAGAGACAGCCAACATAGCTTCAGCAAGGGCAAATTGTGCCTGACTAATCTCATGGCCTTCTATGATGGAGGAACTGCATCAGTGGACAAGGGAAGAGCTATGGATGTCATCTATCTAGTCTTTTGTAAGGCCTTTGATGTGGTCCCCCACAACATTCTTGCCTCTAAACTGGAGGGAGGTGGATATCACTGATGGACTCTTAAATAGATAAGGAATTGGCTGGATGTCTGCATCCAAAGAATTTCAGTCAATGGTTCAATGTCCAATTGGAAACCAGTAATGAGTGGTGTCCCTCAAGGGTCTGTACTGGGACCAGTACTATTTAATATCTTTATTAATGACACAGTGTGATTGAATGCACCTTCAGCAAGTTTGCAGATGACACCAAGCTGAGTGCTGCAGCTGATTCACTAGAGGAAAGGGATGCCATCCAGAGGGACCTTGACAGGCTTGAGAAGTGGGCCCATGTGAACCTCGTGAAGTTCAACAAGGCCAAGTGCAAGGTCCTGCACCTGGTCAGGGCAATCCACAGTATCAGGACAGACTGGGGCTGAATGGATTGAGAGCGGCCCTGCAAAGGAGGATTTGAGGATATACTAGTGGATGAAAAATTGGACGTGAGCTGACATTGTGTGCTTGTAGTCCAGAAAGCCAACTGTATCCTGTGCTGTATCAAAAGAAGTGTGATGAGCAGGTTGAGGGAGGTGATATCTGTGTGTCCTGTTGTGTCCCATCCTATGTGTCATCATCCTGTCCCCCCCCCCAAAAAAAAAAAAAAAAACCACCACCAAACCCACAAAAATCATTGCTGCTTTTTTTTTGCAAGAGCTGATATATGTGTTGGGAAGTCCAGGAAAAAAAAATTATACATTCATGTTTAAGATACTGCTGTAGAAAACCAACTGTACCTCTGCCACATGTCTATTGTACAGTGTCAGGCAAGTCAAACTTTATTGGGTGCTTATTAATCACTTGTTACTTGCTTTCTAGATAACTTGTACTTTTTATGTTTAACTTCTGGATTCTGGGGGGTGAAAGTGAAGTGAAACAACTCCTTTTAACCTTGTGTTTACACCCATATGTATTATGAGCAGAGCTGAAACTCATGCTCATATCTTTACAATAGGGTCAGACAGCTATCAGATACTGTAGCAGTGGACTCCACAAGTTTGATAACTGAGAGAGAACAAGATCTGGGGATCTGCTTCTACTCCAGGTTAGGATGTGGGAGAGAAAAGGAGTCTCATTTGGAGAATAACTCCTCTTCTGCCAGTCTGGCCTGGTACAGGCCTGGTTTTCTTCCTCCTTTCTATTCAACTATAATTCTACATTGCCTTTGGCTGCAGCCTCAGTCTTACAAATTCATTTTGGAAACACTTTAGTCAGGTTACTTCCTTTTCCATGCTGCTGTACAATGATGTTGCGTGTTGAAATTCAGTAGTATTCTTGTATGTAATTCCATTAGTCTTTGAGAAGGATCAACCTGCTTAGCACTCTGTATAAGTTACAAAGAAAAGTTTAGATAACTGGCACTTCTCTTCTGGAGAAGAGATGAGTGTTAGGCTAGTTTTGTATGTATGTTGGATACCTAAAGGATTTGGTAATTCTTTCTTAGTGTATTAATGTAGGAAGGACTGTAATCAAGTTACAGGCCAGAAGGCTAGTTCTTGAATGCTTAACTGGAATGTTATAGGGGAACTACCCACAAACATTGCAGTACTTCAGTGTCCTGTTAAAACGAAAGGGTTTTAGTCTAAATGTTTTTCTAACCTTGAGATATTGTTCTGTATCCACAGCTAAATCTTGCTGTCCTCACTGAGCTTTCTTAGCCAGGAACATTTTGTACTTGAATATCAGATGCAGCTTTCATGTCCATTTTAAGTAGGTTTTATAGTGATTGGGGGATAATGTCAGTCACTTCTCACAAGTAACAAGCACTAGGACAAGAGAAAATAGCCTCAAGTTGCACCAGGGGAGGTTTAGATTGGATATTAGGAAAAATTTCTTCACCAAAAGGGTTTTCAAGCATTGGAACAGGCTGCCCAGGAAAGTGGTTAACTTGGGAGTGTTAGGTTAATGGTTGGACACAATGAAACTAGCTACTAAGTTCTAGTTCTGACTTAGTTTTTTGATGAGTGAAGCTTGCACTGCTTTATAATTTTGGCAGCTTAGATCTTGAGCTTTTCACTTCAGATGACAATTCATGTTAGAGACATCTTTACTGTGCTTTGAAAATATCCTTCATGTGGCTGCTTTTAAGTCATGCCAATTGAAATAGAATCATTTAGGCTGGAAAAGACCCTTAAGATTGAGTTCAACTGTTAACAGTACCAAGTCCACCACTAAACCATGTCTACAAGTCTTTTAAATACCTCCAGGGATGGTGACTCAATCACCCCGCTTGCTACTTGGGAGAAGAGACTGACCCCCACCTGTCTACAACCTCCTTTCAGGTAGAGAGCAATAAGGTCCCCCCTGAGCCTCCTTTTCTCAAGACTAAACCCCAGTTCCCTCAACTGCTCCTCATAAGACTTGTGCTCCAGACACTTCACCAGCTTCATTGCCCTTTTCTGGACACACTCCATCCTCTACATCCCCCTTGAAGTTAGGGGCCCAAAACGGAACACAGTATTGGAGGTGTGGCCTTGCTGGTGTCCATGCTGAGTACAGCAGGATGATCACTTCCCTAGTCTTGCTGGCCACACTGTTTTAGATACAAGCCAGGATGCTATTGGCCTACTTGGCCACACTGCTGGCTCATGTTCAGCCAGTTGTCAACCAGCAGCCCCAGGTCCTTTTCCACCAGGCAGCTTTCTAGCCACTCATCCCCAAGCCTGTAGCATTGCATGGAATTACGAGCCAAGTGCAGGGCCTAGCACTTCTCCTTGTTGAACCTCATACAATTGGCCTTGGCCCATTGGTCCAGGCTGTCCAGGCTCCTCTGCAGAGCCTTCCTATCCTCAAGCAGATCAACACTCCCACCCACCTTGGTGTCATCTGCAAACTTACTGAGGGTGCACTCAATCCCCTCATCCAGATTGTCAATAAAGTTATCGAACAGAACTGGACCCAATACTAAGTCCAGGGAACACCACTTGTGACTGGTCACCAGCTGGATGTAACTCTTTGGGCCTGGCCATCCAGCCAGTTTGTTTACTCTGTGAAGAGTACACCTGTCCAAGCCATGAGCATCCAGTTTCTCCAGGAAAATGCTATGGGAGACTGTGTCAAAGGCTTTACTAAAATCCAGGTAAGCAACATCCACAGCCTTTCCCTCATCCACTAGGTGAGTCACCTCGTCATAGAAGATCAGGTTTGTCAAGCAGGACGTGCCTTTCATAAACCCATGCTGACTGGGCCTGATCACCTGGTTGTCCTGTACATGCTGTGTGATGGCACTCAAGATGATCTGCTCCATAACCTTCCCTGGCACCAAGGTCAGACTGGCAGGCCTGTAGTTCCCTGGATCCTCCTTTTTGCCCTTCTCGTAGATGGGTATCACATTAGCTAACCTCTAGTCTTCTGGGACCTCCTTGGTTAGCCAGGAGTGTTGATATGAAATGAGAGAGAGTGGCTCAGTGAGCACTTTTACCAGCTCCCTCAGTACCCTTGGGTGGATCTGATCCAGCCTCATAGACTTGCGTGTGTCTAAGAAGTGATGTAGCAGTTTGCTAACAGTTTCCCCCTTGGGTTTTGGGTGCTTCATTCTGTATTCCAGCTCAGGGGACTGGGTGCCCCAAGAACAACTGGTGTTACTGTTAAAGACAGAGGCAAAGGCAACATTAAGTACTTCAGACTTTTCCTCATCCTTTGTCACTATACCCCCTGCATCTAATAAAGAATGGAGTTTCTCCTTAGCCCTCCTTTTGTTGCTAATGTATTTGTAGGAATGTAATTTTTTTGGGGTATCTTTTATGGCAGTAGCCACATGAAGTTCTAATTGGGCTTTAGCCTTTCTAATTTTCTCCCTGTGTAACCTTACAATTTCCTATAGTCCTCCTGAGCTGCCTGCCCCTTCTTCCAAAGGTCATAAGTTCTCTTTTTCTTTTTTTTTTTTTTTTTTTCCCCTCTTAGTTCCAGCCAGAGCTCTCTGTTCAGCCAGGCTGGTAGTCTTCCCTGCCAGCAGGTCTCTGGCATGTGGGGAGGGCCTGCTCCTGCACCTTTGAGATTTCCTTCTTCAACAGTGTTCAGCCTTCCTGGACTCCTTTATCCTTCAGACTGCCTCCCAAGGGACTCTATCAGCTAGGGTCCTAAACAGGCCAAAGTCTGCCCTTGAAGTCCAAGGTAGCAGTTCTGCTAAGCTCTCTCCTTTTCTGAGAATCAAAACCAGCAATTTCACAATCACTATGCCCAAGACAACCTCTAACAATCATATCACCCACAGGTCCTTCTCTGTTCACAAAAAAACAGATCCAGTGGGGTTCCTTCCCTACTTGGCTCACTTATCAGCTGTGTCAGGAAGTTATCTTCCACACACTCCAGGAACCTCCTAGACTGTTTCCCTTCCGCTGTATTGTATTTCCAGCGGACATCTGGTAAGTTGAAGTCCCCCATAAGAACAAGGGTTAGAAATCATAAGACTTCTCCTAGCTGCTTATAGAATATTTCATCTGCCTCTTTATCCTGGTTGGGTGGTTTATAACAGACTCCCACCATGATATCTGCCTTGTTGGCCTTTCCCCTGATTCTTACTCATAAACACTCAACCCTTTCATCGCCATTGTCAAGCTCTAGACAGTCAAAACTCTCCCTAAATAGAGGGCTACCCCATTGCCTCTCCTTCCTTGCCTATCTCTTCTAAAGAGCTTATAGCCATCCATTGCAACACTCCAGTCATGCAAGTCATCCCACTATGTTTCTGCAATTGCAACTTCATCATAGTTTTCTAGCTTCACAGTGGCTTTCAACTCCTCCTGTTTGTTGCCCATGCTGCATGCATTGGTGTAGATGCACTTTGGTTGGGCTATTGGTCCTGCCACCTTTTTAGGGGGAGAAGCCCAATGTGACCACTCAGGTACTTCTGTGGTTTCTATTGCATCAATAACCCTTGTGTCTTTTCTGCCACGGGGATCTCCATCTGCTACTGATATGATTAGGGTGCTGTGTGCATTAGTATAAGGACATTTCAAATGTGCTCCAGTGTACTCAGCACATCAGGGAGCAGGCTGAAGGATCTCACTAGCCCACTGTCCCTCAAATATTGGCATGCTGCTCCATGGCTTATCTCTAGTGAACCTTGTTTTATGCCTTTCCCCCATAAAATCTAGTTTAAGGTGCTCTCAATGAGCTCTTCTAACTCTTGTGCAAAGATCCTTTTCCCCCCTTTGAGAAAGGTATACTTCATCCATTGCCAGCAGGTCTGGTGTCATATAGATCAACCCATGATAAAAACCAGCAAAATTCTGCTGGTGATACCATGCTTGGAGCCAGATATTGATCAGCTGGGCCTTTCTGTTTCTCCCAGCATTATTTCCTGCAACTAGAAGGATAGAGGGGGGGGGAAAAATATATGTACTTTTGCTACTGATCCCATAACCAGTTGTCCCAAGGCCCAGAAGTTTCTTTTGATTGTCTTTGGATCTCCTATTGCCACTTTGACGCTACCTACATGAAAAAGCATTAACGGATAATAATGAGGGCTGTACCAGGGTAGGAAGTTTTCTCATCACACCTTTAACCTGGGCCCCAGGGAGACAGCAGACTTCCCTAAGAAATTAGGCTTTCTGTTCCTCTCAAAAGAGGCTCTCCTATGACAGTGACTCATCTTTTTTTATGGAATTGGTTTTGACATGGTGCATAGGCTGACTTAACCTTGGTGACACCTCCATGCTAGATGAACCCTCATCCTTGTAATTGTTCGGTTCCACTTGCATAGCCTTATACTTATTATGCAGGGGCACCTGGGAAGGTAAAGGTAGTCACAGAGGAGACATGCCTGCTGCACCAGGCAGGAACTTGTCACCATTGCCCTCTATCCCTTAAGTCACTGCAATGTGCTGGGTGGAAAGAGGACAGGGAACTCTGTATCATCTGTCCTGGGGAAGGTAAGGTGCAGTTCCAGTAGCTTATCTCCTCAGACTCCCTGATACTTGCCTCAACCTACTTGCCTCCTCCCAGAGCTCTGCCATTAAGCAGAGTTCTTCTACCTGGGTGCACCTCCCACAGCTGTGCTCACTACTGCCCTCCGGTACTGTCATAAGAGTAGTGCACACCCTGCAGTCTGATACCTGCGTAGCACCGTGTTTTCCATCGCAGCTCTGTCTGGGAAGTTGTGGCAGGTGCAGAGTTTAGAGAGGATATGGCCTTCTGCCAGCTAGATACCATTGCTCCCTGGCGTGGCCAGCAGAGTTACAGCACCCTTCTGTGCAAACTGCTATGCCACACCCTGTTTCCCTGCCCTGGTCACTAGTGTTTCCTAGGGGCCTCTATTACACATATGGGGGCAGCCTGGGGGCTTGGCTGCTATTACTCCTGGCATCGTCCAGGTTTCATCAGCTGCTATTGCTGGCTCCTGGTGGGTCTCTTCACTCCCCTGACATTTCCCTAGTTCAGATCCCCCCCCCCCCCCCAATGTGACTGTTTTACCAATAGACTGGGTCAGTACAAAGGATGTAGAAGCCTAATTAGTGAGTTTGTCTTTACTTACATACGTTTAAAGCAATAGAATAGTAAGTGAAATAATACAGCAAGAATAAAACAAGGTAGTGTACCTAATCATTATTGCATATGACAGACTATAGCAGTTAAGAAAGATACATCGCTAATTGCTCTAATACTTTACCATCATCCAGATCCACAGTTGCTGGGGAGCCCTAGTTACAGCAAGGATTTGGAGAACCTTTCCCAGCAATTGGGAGATTTCTAAAGTCACTGTAAGAGTGTCTAGCTTTTATGCTGTTGAATAAACAAGCTCACTTAATTTCAGATGTGGAAACATCTGGTTTCTACTCTCCTCTTGGATCCCACCAAAGCCTGGCCCAGGGCTCAGGGAGGAACCAAGGGAGTTTCCCTTATCTACTTGATTTTAACCACTGGTTTGCAAACAAGGCCATATATCTGGTTTCGTAGCCTTGACTACCTACATCTAAGCAAGGAAGGATGCGCTATATCTTTGCTAGTGATTATATTCTAAGCTACATCTTTCACTAATGATCATGCATATTTTGCTAATGATTGGATACTGAATATATATATGACATTCACTTGGTGGGCTCATCTAGAGGTCAGCTTTGGCTCAGGGCCTGTTGTTCAGGCCTCAGTACTTCAGTGAGCCACTGCAGATCATGCCAGCACTGGTGCTGCTCACCTTGGTGACCATAAACTATGTCTTTTAATTTGATTGTAAGGGGATGAGGTATTACTCCTTACTTTGCAATTGTTATTTATTCTAATTAAAATGTTAGGTATACATTCTGAGTAGGAAGTAATTGAAGCTTAATATCTTCAAGTAAAGAGTGCTGCTTTAAACGGATGTGTTATCTTTAACTGTTTTATATTTACGTCAAAGTGTTGTTTTTACTTTGTCCACTAGTTAAGTGGAATTCAATATTTCTGTGCTTTTCCTGTGAAATACTGAAACAGGATAGAGCTAGTCTTGGATAAGACTGACAAAGGAAGCAAGTTATTTAAAACTTTGTCTTGGACTGATATCCTCGAAATGCTATTCCTGAGGTCTTTTGATAAGCCTGAAGTCTTGCATATCCTGTGTGAGTTGAATGTGAAATTTTCAATGTTATTTTTACCCATTCCTAATATTATCTTGATTGTCCATAGTATTTAGGGAAGCAAAATGGAAAAGTCTTTTACTGTTCAGAGAGAAAACAAGTTATTTCTGTTTATTCAAGGCTACTAATTTTTTTGATTTGGATGTTCAGGTTATCTTATTAGATTTCACACCCGAGTTTTGTTTGTAGGTTTAAAAAATAATCCCAGTGTGAGGTGGTATTTGAACCCTAATATTATTCTAGTACTTGTTTCCTTTTCTTGATGTTAGGTTAGATGTTGATCTTAATCTAATAAATACTTAGCTTCTCTCTTCTGTTTGTTTTTTATTGGGGATTAACCAAATGTTATAGTATAAGAATAAGTTATATTTGATTGGGAAGATGAGAATAAATATGGAACTATATATATAATTAATATGATAGTATTAAGCATGTTGCACATAAAATGCTTGTGTGATAACTTCTCTGAAATTTTCAGCCATGATAGAGGTGAAAAATGTGGTTAACTTGACATACCAGAATAGTGAGTCCAATGTGTTAAAGGAAAGCACCTTTTTTTTAATTATTATTAATTTTTATTCATGGGACTGTTATGCATCTCTTGACTTGTCCATAAATTCAAAATGCTTACCTGTAGAAATTTATTGATATTACTAAGAAAGGAATACTGCTGACAATGCCTTTAGGAGTGAGGTTTGATCATTAAAAGGTATAATGTATTGAGAATCTTTAGGTTTTTAGCTCAATGCTACCCTTTAGTGTAATACTGTTGCATTAAAAAGCAAGCACATTTTTGTCCATCAGCAACAAGTTTTTTAACTAGACCTGGTAGGCCTAGTTATTCTGATTGTGAGGAGAGGCTACACTGGTATAAATGTCATTATTTGGGCCTCTTTATCAGTCTGCACGTGGGTTTTTTGTATTGATAATTGATACTAGAAAAACTGAAAAAGTCTCTTTGCTGTTCTTTAATGTAAAATGTATCAAAAACTTTATTTTTAAATAAACTGGATTATTTCTCTTCTGTCATTGTTTCCATAAGGTCATTCTGGAGAAGATGCATGAGAACAGTTTCCATTGAATAGGAATTAATTTTAAAAGCTTTTTAAAAGTCACTAACATGTCATGTAAATCAGAACTTTGTGAAGTATCTGAATTCTTTTCACAACGACTTTCTTTGTTCCCTGCTTATAATGGAACCCTTAATGAGTGTGTGTTTTTCATCAAAACTTGAGATTAATATGGATGCATCCAGTTCAATTTAGCATTGTTATCTTTCTCTGTGTGTGTGGCTTTGTTTTGTGGGGTTTTTTTAAGGGGCAGAGAGCCAAACTTCTAAAATATTAATTAACACAGTTATAGGTTAAAAAGAACAGTTGAACTTATATGGCTTTTTTTTTTTTTTTTCTTGACGCTTTTCTCTCCTGTTACGTTAAAGGATATGAAAGTAGTGTGTTATGCCATCTGCTGTCAGGTTATCAAAATGAAAACATAGTAATTTAGAGTGAAGAAATGCTAGCTTGGAGAGATGTTGAGATAATTCTCTATGTAATTTAATTTTGTCTTCTGAACCTGATGTTGCAAGTAGTAGTGGTGATTTGTGTTAATACTAAATTTTTATCTGATCGTAGAATTTATAGTTAGGAAATGATCATTGGGATATTTGCAGTTTTTGAGACCTTGTTGATCTTCCTCTACTGATCCTCTTGGAGTCAATGTCAGGGCTTTCTTACAATAATTTGTTTCTATAACGTATTTTGCATTTGCACTGAACTATGAAAAGCTTGTTTAAATTGATCCTGAAAGAGGACTTCAATCAAAATATCGCATGTGTTGTATGTACATGCTAGTTATTTTCATGAAGGCCCTTAATTTACTACTGCTAGTGAAAGAAGTTGTGGGCCTTGACAGATGAAAAGATGACGATGCTTCTTTTGTCTTTATCTAAATTAACAGCAGAGAGCTGAAATGACACAGAGAAAAATCTAAAAACATTTAGAAGATAATGAAGCCTTTTCCTGATACAGGCAGTGTGACTGATTTACAGTGCAAAGATTGAACTTCCAAAAGGAAGAAGCTGAAGAGCTGATGCAACATAAAATTAAGATGTATTTAAAGTTGTTCTGTACTTCAAAATAGAATATCCAAATTTCTGCTCCCAGATATGTATATGTTGTGAAAAATGGTTGTGGTATTCTTCAGAATTGAACTATTAGAAAGTATAAAAATAAACACAAAAGCCAGTAAGGGATGGTGTTATGTGGTGGTGGTGTGTGTTCTTGTGCGGCTTCTGGGATGGTCTGCTGTGGCCTTTTTCTTTGCTTGTTTTCACAAAACTTTCAGATCAACCACTGTACTATTTAACCTTGAGAGTGTTTTGAACCAAGCTTCCAAAGGCCGGGGGGGGGGGGGGGGGGGGGGGGGGGGAAGTGGTTAAAAAGAAATTATAGCCTAACCAATTATAATTTTGAGTGCTTGACTGTTTGGTTTGGGTTTTTTTTACTTTGAGTTTGACTTTCACTTTGGATGATTATTGCCTTTTTAAAGATATAAATATGCTTAAAATTTATAAATATGCTTAAAATTGAATGTTATTGTGCATAAGCTGCATAAAAGCTTCTCAGCTGAATTCCATTTGTTGTTGGGGGGCAATAGCAACAAATCTAGATCATTAAAACAATGTGAAATTATTGTTTTCAAGCAATTATCTTTGTTCACAGGTGTCAGTTGTGATGCATGTTTAAAAGGAAATTTTCGAGGTCGCAGATACAAGTGTTTAATTTGCTATGATTACGATTTGTGTGCGACTTGTTATGAAAGTGGTGCAACAACAACAAGGCATACAACTGACCATCCAATGCAGTGCATACTAACAAGAGTAGATTTTGGTAAGTAATAATTTAATTCATATTAGAGCTGTTTGCAGTGGTTAAAAACTTGTATTTTTGTTTCACTGCTTTAGGAACTTTTTTCCCCAAATAGCATGCTGAAAATAATAGCAAGTTCCTGTCTCTGTAATAAAAAGCTTGTTTTCTCTTTGGTACTAGCATTTGAAATCAGCTTTACTCTTTTGGATTAAGTGTTTTGGCACACAGCAAATTATCAGACTGTTAGATATCTATCTGACAAAAAGGATTACTCCTAAGTTAACTTCCAATACAAAAGGTGCAACAAAACTACACGCACACCCCTGCCCCCTTCCCTCAATATGTTGTACCAGAAAGTACCATGGTGAAGAAGAGAAATAGTGGCGAGAGTTTGGGGAAAATGCTGTTTTCTAGTTACATCAGGGGATGTTAATGCAGCAGGGGGTGGTAGGCTGTACTGACTGTGGAAGACTAATGGCAAGGGCTAGGAAGTCTTATTTGCCGTTTTCCCTGAGTTGTTTCTATCGTGTCATATTTATAACACCAGTGTTGTCATTCAGGAGGTATTTCCATAGCAGATCTTTGCATTAAGATGTTTTTGACGTTGGAAGCTTATTTCTTTTTATACCTGTTTTAAGCCTGCATGGGTAATTTTTATTAAAAACTGTTTGCAGTGATTCAAACTATGTTAGTTTTGAAGTTTTTCAGCACTCTTTTTTTTTTTT
Source organism: Falco naumanni (assembly GCF_017639655.2). Taxonomy (NCBI): domain Eukaryota; kingdom Metazoa; phylum Chordata; class Aves; order Falconiformes; family Falconidae; genus Falco; species Falco naumanni. The sequence continues at coordinate 26,923,937 of NC_054079.1, forward strand.
TTTTTTATCAAAAAGGTAAAAAAATTGAATATACACATTATGCTCCTTCCTATATGCATTTAAAGCTCAGAACAGCTGAATATGCCAATATACAGTTGCTTTCTCGGAGCCCTCTGAGCAGAGAATTCTCATTCACATGTAATTCTCAAGTACCTGCTTTCCCTAAGCCTGCCTTGTAATGACTTTGAAATCTGTGCTCTGAGAATCTAGAGGTTGGAAGGACAATTCTAAATATACAAATATAATTTTGAAAATCATATAATTTAAGTGAAGCCCAAGAAGAAATATCTAGAAACTTTTTTGCTTATTCATAAGGTAAAAATATTTGTGCAACAATCTATATTAATTCAATTTTCTGGTCGCTATTTGAGATGTATGGTTCAGATTTATTTGTCCCCTGATGACAGTTATTCTTGCATGTTACATATAAGGTTAAATGGCAGCAGCATCATAAACATTAAGTGTACGTGATTCATAGGGAAAAGAGGACTGACATATGCTTGCTACGAAGCCGTAAGTTAACAATCAGTGTTAAAAGTTTGAATGTTGCAATAAATTTTCCCATTGGTGGGAAGGACTTTTAAAAGTTAAGTGACTAATCATGTGAATGTTCTGTGCATCTAGAAAACATCTTGTTTCTTGGAAACCTCAATATTTTTCTTTGAAAGACTCTAAGTAAACACACCTTTGGATTAGAGTGTGTTGCTGATGTACCCCTCATGGGGTTTTTAAAATTATAAGTGGACAAGTTGAGGCTTGTTGAACGGGGGGTATTCCCTGAACAACTGACCCCAGACAGCTGATTGCAAGAGACAGCAAGGGGTGGAGCCTGCACTGCTGGAGTTTTAAGCAGGTGAAAATAATTGGCCCAGCTGATTGCAACCCAGGAGCATATGTATTCCCAGCAGGCAGGCGCATGGCAACCACGTGGCAAAAAGCAGTGTCCTCTGCTTCTCCTGAGCTTCTAGCACCTAGTAAAACCAGTGCATCCACAGAGACAGAGCTCCTGTTCAAACATGCAATTGTCCAGGTTTCTGGCAGTGGGATATGTGAAGGGATATTCCTAGAGGTAGAAAGTGATTGTAAGCAAGACTGGGGGGTGTATGACCAGACTGAGGAACTGCTCTGCTTGGTGGCTGAGCAGCAGGAGGAGGTGAGTAGACTGAGGAGTATTCGAGAGTCTGAGAGGGGGATTGATCAATGGAGCTGTACTCTGTCATCTCTGATGCATAGAAACCAACTTAGCGTGGCTGTTATGGAGGCAGGTCCTGGATCTGCTTTGTGCCAGGAGGAAGAACAAACAGGGTGAACCGGAAGGCATTGGTATTAGTGAGACTTGGTGGAATGAGTTCCAGAATTGGAGTGCTGGAATGGACAGGGCTACTGGCTGTTCAGGAGGAATAGGCGGGGCAGGTGAGGTGGAGGTGTCACACTATATATGTAGAGGAGAGGCTTGACTATACAGCCCTTTCAGTTAGTGATGATGTGGTTGAGAACCTCTAGGTAAGGATTAGGGGGAAGGAAAACAAAACAGATGTTGCTGTGGGTGTCTACTATTGATCGCCCAGCCAAGATATTGGCACTGGTGAGTTACTCTATAAGCAATTTGGAGAAATCTCTGGATCATAGCTCTTCTCATGGGAGACTTCAACTTCCCAGACATCAACTGGGAATACCATACTGCTGTGATGAGCAGGTCTTGAAAATTCTTGAAGTTTATAGGAGAGAACTTGTCACAGGTACTCAGTGACCAATTAGGAAAGATGCCCTCCTAGACTTGTTATTTATGTACAGAGAAGGACTCATGGGGGATGTGATGGTAGGTGGCTGTCTTGGCCACAGTGATTGCAAAATGGTTGAGTTTAAAATTTTCAGTGTAATGAGAAAAAAGGACAGCAGAGTTGCCACCCTGGACTTCAGGAGAGCAAACTTTGAGCTATTCAGGGAGCAGTGTCCCCAGGGAATCTGCTTTTGAGGGCTTAGGAGCCCACAAGTGCTGCTCAGTCTTTAAGAGCCACCTTTTAGAAGCATGGGAGCAGGCAATTCCACTGTGTAGAAAGTCAAGCAGGCAGGGCAGAAGATCAGCTTGGCTAAACAGGGAACTCCTCGTAGAGCTCAAGAGGAAAAAGAAATTGTATGGTCTCTGGAAGTGAGGTCAGGCTTTGCAGGAAGATTACAGAGCTGTGGTTCATATATGCAGGGAGAAGACATGAAAGGTCAAAGCTCAACTGGAGTTTAAAATGGCCAGTGTTGTTTCAAACAACAAAAAAAGGCTTTTTCAAGTATGTTAATAGCAAGAGGCGGTCTAAAGAAAACATTGGACCGATACTTGTTGAAGATAGTCACCTGACAAATAAGGATGAAGAAAAGGCAGAGGCATTCAATGCGCGCTTCCCCCCCCCCCCCCTCGGTCTTTAATAATACTGATAGACCTTGGCCAATGTTATTCCAATCTACAAGAAGGGCATGAGGGAAGACCCAGGGAACTACAGACCTGTTGGTCTAACCTCAGTACCTGGAAAAATTATGCAGAAAATTATACTGAGTACTACTGAAAGGCATTTAAAGAACAATGCAATCATCAAGCACAGTCAACATGGGTTCACAAAGGGAAAGTCCCGTTTCAAGAATCTGATATCCTTCTACGTTAAGGTCACCTGCCTAGTGGATGAAGGAAAGGCGGTGGATGTAGTTCTTCTGGATTTTAGTGAAGCTTTTGATACTGCCCCTCACAGCATCCTTCTGGACGAGTTTTCCAACTGTGGGATGAGCATGCGCTGGGTGAAGAACTGGCTGAACGGCAGGGCTCAAAGGGTTGTAGTGAATGGGGCTACATCTGGCTGGTGACTGGTCACCAGCGGTGTTCCTCAGGGCTTAATTCTAGGGCCAGTTCTGTTTAATATTTTTATCAACTATCTGGATGCAGGAGTTGAATGCAGCATTAGCAAGTTTGCTGATGATACTGAACTGGGGGGTGCTGTTGATTCTCTTGAGGGACAAGAGGCCTTGCAGAGGGATCTAGATAGATTGGAGCATTGGGCTATGATTAACAGGAAGAAATTTCACAAGAACACATGTCCAGTTCTGTGCCTGGGACAGAGTAATGCTGGGCACAAGTACAAGTTGGGAGAGGAATGGCTGGAGAGTGACCCTGCAGAAAGGGATGTGGAGGTGCTGGTTGACAGGAGGCTCAATATGAATCAGCAGTGTGCCCTGGCAGCCAAGAGAGCAAACCGCATTGTGGGGTATGTTAAACACAGCATAACCAGCAGGTCAAAGGAGGTGATTATCCTGCTGTACTCAGCTGTAATCTTGCTGTATTCAGCATTGGTGCGACCTCACCTTGAGTACTGCGTGCAGTTCTGGGCTCCACAATTTAAGAAGGATGTGAAGGTCCTTGAATGCATCCAGAGGAGGGCAACAAAGGTGGTGAAAAGGCTGGAAGGCACGTCCTATGAGGAGCAGCTAAGGACTTTGGGCTTGTCTAGTTTGGAGAAAAGGAGGCTGAGGGGCAACCTCATTGTTCCCTACAGCTTCCTGAGGAGGGGAAGTGAAGAGGGAAGTGCTGATCACTTTTCCCTGGGGTCCAGTGATAGCATGCATGGGAATGGTTCAAAGCTGTGCCAGGGGAGGTTCAGTCTTGACTTTAGGAAACATTTCTTTGCTGAGAGTGTGATCAAACACTGGAACAGGCTTCCTAGAGAGGTGGTTGATGCCCTATGCCTGTCAGTGTTTAAGAGGCATTTGGACAATGTCCTTAATAACATGCTGTAACATTTGGTCAGCCCTGAATTGGTCAGGTAGTTGGACTACATGATGATTGTAGGTCCTTTCCAACTGAAATAGTCTATTCTATTCTAAGTCTTTATGAACAAACAAGCCAGGAAGGTGGAAGAAACTTTGCAGTGAAGTAGGGACGGGGGCTGATCTGAAATGTTTTTAGGACCACTTACAAATTGTTTGGTTTCTATGGAGTATAGGAGATGTTTCTGTAGTTTATGTTAGAAGAATTAAAAATATTCTTCTAGTGTTTTCATGTAGCTTATACTTGAACACTGTTCCCTTAGAATTGGTGATAGTAAAAGAAGAAAATGCTGAAGCTCAGCCCTTCAACAAGACTTTTTTTGTTTTATTAAACCTGGAACAGCATGAGAGGAAAGCACGTCACTGTATTCTGAACTGCAACAAGGGCTAATGGCAGAGAAAGCCAAAGTACAATTCACCTTGTTGATTTATGCACCAATTTAAAATAAAGAATGTTTATAAATGTCTTTCTGCTTAGGCTTTAGGAAGGTTTATGACTTCATTCTGGAAATACTTATGCCTTATATTACAATCCTGTATGGAATGTAAGGTAAGAAAGTATGTACAGTGTGGTTAAAAATCGGATGCATAGAGAAAGTGTAGTAAGTTTTTAAAGGGTGTTGTATAAATAAGGAGGTCATGTGATTTAGAGGAACATAGAGGTATTTAGTAGATAATGAAAAAATATAATTAATGCTGCAGTTAGTCTAAATTTGTTTCAGAGTTGTCAGGTTAGTTGTTCTAGTGAAACTAAAAATCATTAACCAAAGATGTACAAGAAGGTTAAAAGAAAACATCCTGAAGGGAAACATCAGCAGTATAAAACTAAATGGAAAAAAGATGGAACTGGACAGAGATGTCACTTGCTGTCTATGGGAGTATGGGTGGGAAACATAAGAATAAAGAACACTGGGAGGAAAACCCCTGAAGTAAAAACAGAGTGGAAGACTGAAGACTTAATGGAGGTAGATGTGTGACTACTAGAATACCTTTCTATTGACAAAAATTAGAATTGTTGCTTGCAGTCAGATTTGAATAAAAGATGTAAGGTTGTGCGTGTGTGGAGTCTGTTTTAATGGGAATAAGCTCATTGTGGTGGTTATTAGTTGATGGAGTTGGGGGGTGGACAGTAGGCAAGATGGTGAACACTTTATTTTGTGGTAAAGAGGGAGGCAGGAGACCATATATATATTTTTAACTGCAAAACTGAAAGCTCAGAGGTGGTCAGTACCACCCACCCACCCCACCCCCTTTAAACATGGGGGGGAAGATATGTCATAGGGATGATATGTTCAAGATTCATCTGTAGTTGGTGATGAAGATGGACCTAAGGGAAGGACCATCTCTGCTTCCATTCAGCACGCTAACCAGTAGGTAGCATTGTCTCTGTATAGAAAGTGGAGAGACTGTACTGGTAATCTGTGCTTGAAACCTTGTTAAAGTTATGGGTTGTGATGGGGCAGTGAACCAAGTAGATTCTCCTAGGTGTCAGGAATAGCTTGGGACATCTAATGAAATTACTGTGCAGTTGTATAACTCTGTAAGAGTCAGCGCAGCTGGCTCCAAGACAGACCCACCACTGGCCAAAGCTGAGCTAATCAGCAGTGTCAGTGGTGTCTCTGTGATAACATGTTTAAGAAAGGGTAAAAAACACTGTGCAGCGGTTGGGAGAGAGGAGTGAGAACAATGTGAGAGAAACAACCCTGCAGACACAAAGGTTGGTGAAGAAGGAGGGGGACAAGGTACTCCAGGCTCCGGAGCAGAGGTTCCCCTGCAGTCCATGGAGGACCACATCAGAGCAGATACCACACTGCAGCCTGTGGAGGACCACACACTGGAGCAGGCTCCTGGCAGGAACTGCAGCCAGTGAAGAGCCTATGTAGGAACAGGTTTCTCTGGCAGGATCTGTGTCCCATGGAGAATCTGTGCTGGAGCAGTCTGTTCCTGAAGGAACTGTACCCTATGGAAAAGGACCCATGTTGGAGCAGTTTGTGAAGGACTGAATCCTGTGGGAGGGACCCTACACTGGAGCAGGGGAAGAGCATGAGGAGGTATTAGTGGCAGAGGTGAAGTGTTACAAACTGACTGCGACCCCCCATCACCCTGCACTGCTTTGGGGGAAGGAGGTACAAGAACTATGAATGAAGTTGAGCCTAGGAAGAGGAGGAGGAGGAGGGTGGCAGGGGGGATGGGTTTTTAGTTTTGTCTTTATTCCTTACCATCCTACTCTATTTTTAATTGGCAATAAATTATTTTCCCCATGTAAGAGTCTGTTTCACTCACCCATGACAATAACTGGTAAGCAATCTCCCATCTTTATCTCAACCCACAAGCTTTTTCATCTTATTTCCTCCCCATGTCCTGTTGAAGAGGAGGAGAGTGAGTGGCTTGGTGGGTACTTGGTGGCCAGCCAAGGTCAATTACTATAGTGCATAGGAGCCTTAAAATGCTGTGAAATATATACTAATGACAGGTTGCTGGAGGAGCTTTAGTTATGTGTCATGGTTTAACCCCAGCCAGCAACCATGTACCACACAGCTGCTTGCTTGCTCCCCCCCACCCGGAGGGGTGGGGAGGAGAATTGGAAAGGAATGTAAAACTTGGGGCTTGAGATAAATTATTCAATTGTTCTTAAACAGAATAAAAAAGAACATCAATAATATAAATAACAATAATAATAACAGTTACAATGGGGGGGGGAGGATAAAACCCAAAGGAAAAGGGAGAAAGGAAAACAAGTGATGCACAGCACCACCTGCTGACCGATGCCCAGCCAGTCCCTGAGCAACGATCTCCGGGCCCCAGCTAACACCCCAAATTTATATACCAAGCATGAAGTCCTATGGTATGGAATACCTCTTTGGCTGGTTCAGGTCAGCTGACCTGCTGTGTCCCCTCACAGTTTCTTGTGCCCCTCCAGCCCTCTGGCTGGCAAGGCCCAAGAAACCGAAAAGTCCTTAACTTAGCATAAACATTACCCAGCAACAACTAAAAATATCAGTGTGCTATCAACATTGTTCTCACATCAGAGCTAAAGTATAGCATTGTACTAGCTACTAAGAAAAAAGTTAACTCCGTTCCAGATGAAACCAGGACATCATGGCCTTGAATTTCCAGAGACTTTGATCAGTATAGGAACTCATGTGAGACTTGGAAATGAATAAGCAGCACCTAGTGACTTCCAGCTTCACCCATGTTTGTGTTTATGAGCCTAGTTGGCTCACTAGTACCATAAGTCAATGCACAATCTAGTATTTCTTCTGAATGAGGAAGGTGGAATTATGAATGATGACAGTTGTATTGTTTTTCAGTTCCTAGAGTGATGCTGGGAAAAGATACTTGTTAGACATGGTTTAAAATGCTGAATGGGCACAAACATTGGTATGCTGTCATAGCAAAGGACAGAAAGCATTGCAATAGGTCTACTTTAAGAATAGGGATGTGCATGTCTAGTAGTCTATAGAAATTATACTTTTTGCTAGAGCAGCATAGAAGTTCAGAGCAGACTTTCCAGTTTCTGTGTTCCTGAAAAAGAATTGTTGACAGTGAGCCACAAACTCTATATTTGAAGCTGTTAGGATGCTTGATTTGTATTATGTGGAAGCATGTTATTTCCTCACTATCCTTGCCATTTTCAAGGGGTTAGACTAGGCAAAGAAAGTAATAATACAATTTTCCAGGAAAATCATAAGAACTTATATTGTGTTACTTCTGTTCACATCCCCAGTGTAAATTCAGCTCAGGTGCTTATAGGGTACAAGATCAAAACCCTCCAGCTACCTTTTGCGAAAACATGAACTGTGTACATGAAGTTAAGCTTTAAAATGCCAAGTCTGAGGTCTGGATAAATTGACTAGAATTCAGCTTGAGGCTTTACCAGTCTTAAACTATCAGATGATCATCCATTTAGTCTTGCATGTCTTGCTAAGTCAATTAGTTAGTGACAGCTGTGTTGGCAGTGTTAGACGTTGACAGCTGGGCATCAAATCAAATCCTTTGTAATCTGCATCATCACCTCAGTGTGTTCATGGCTTTGATATGTGGTATCAACAACAGAATGTCCAGCAGAGTGTTTCTGATCCTCAAGTAGTTAGCCCAGCAAGCACTACTTAGCTCTGTAGCTGAACACTGAGAAACTGATGAATTTGTATGAAGAAAACCAGAGATTGTGCTGTTTCTTGCTATTACTATACTCTGAGATATTTCAAAAAGGTTGAAATATTGATGTGCTATATGGAAGCAATTGGCAACTTTTTCCAGACTTTGCTTTAGCAGAAACTAAAAACCACAGAATCTTTATAGCTAGAAAATGTGAAGCAAAACAGAAGATGCAGTAGCTTTAAGAGTAATACTGTTCTGATTAATGAAGCTTATTGATCACTGTTAAAGTACCACCTCAAGAAAAAAAAAAGGGAGGGAAAAAAGATTGTCAGCATTAATTTTCTTTAACTTTTTAGTTCAAATATTAGTGTGAAATCAGCATATTACTTGTATAATAACATTTTTTGTTTATGCATATTAAATTGTAATTAAGTTGTACTTTATGAAAATAAGTGTTATTAAAATTACTCTGGTTTCTGTGTACTTTCTTAAAGTAATATGTCTCCTCTGTCTACAAGGGCAAATTGTTACATTGAGTTCTGAATCAGCTTCTTGAAATACACTAGCATTCCTTTGACAAAACCAGTATTTCTGAATGAGTGCCAGGAGGTTTGCAACTAGAGGGAAGAATATGCTAGCTCTGTGGTTGATGAAGCAAAATTGTTCTTTTACTTCCCCATTGAGATTGTCAAACATCCTAAAGCCATTTCCTTTAGGAAACACTATAGTTTCCAAATACTCTTAGGCTCGAAATCTAATTTAGTATGCCATCAAGTCCCCTTTAGAGAACATTCTGAGCCTAAGCATCATCTTAGTGCTCTTCCTCTGTAAGCAGTGAAGGAAAAATTTCCTGGAGTGATGCAATTTAGTATGAATTTAGCATGGTTTGTTAAATCTTCATGATCAGTTTGTCTCATGTTAATTGCTAAATCAGTAGCTTAAGGGAGGCTGCTACTTCAGTAGTCAAGAAGTGTTGAAGTATTGAAACTGGTATGTAACACCTCCTTTTGCTTCACTAAAATTTCCCCATATTGTTAGTTAACGGCTATGGCACCAATATCAACATATTGTGTGCTGGTGTCACTGAGGCTTTTAAAATTATAATATTTAATATAAATTTGCTGCAAGTAAGGCTGTGAGAGCACAGTACATCTACAGTGATCTTATATGTAGTACAAGCTCACCTATAGTAAAAAGGGTGGAGGGAAAAGTGATGGTTTGGCAGCACCATCAGACTTTGCTCTTCCTGAATATTAGAAAGTTATGTTGTTTGCTAGTGAAAATTGTGTAGTCTGTCTATTCTTTTGGAAGTTGAGTCATGGAACAACTTTATAATATTGGCATATGCACTTTGTGCAGAATTAATATGTTTATTTTGATTAAATAATGGATTAATTTGACAGTGATTACGTGCACATAGGTGTATATATAAAGAGGTTATATAAATAAAATAATGCTGCTTGAAAATAATCCCTCATAAAACAACATCTTTTTCCAGATTTGTATTATGGTGGAGAAGCTTTCTCTGTAGAGCAGCCACAGTCCTTTACTTGTCCTTACTGTGGAAAGATGGGTTATACAGAAACATCTCTTCAAGAACACGTTGCTTCTGAACACACAGAAACATCATCAGAGGTGGTAAGCCAAGTCACTTCAGCATTGCTTTTCAATTACAATGAAAGTATATAAAAAATTCCAGAAAATGAGTATTTAATTTTTTTCTTGAAATATGCGTTCATTTAAATACTGACTAGGAAGGTATGTACCATACATACACACCATGCTGGTGTTTTCCCCTCTTGACTCTTTGAGCTACTAACAGTCCCCAACTTAACAACCCTACATCTGTCTACAATATCACCTTTACCTCTACAGACTCTCACAGTACTCTCTCAGCAGTCTGAGTTAAGGTTATGCAGCTGAGTCCTTGGATCCTTGGTATGCAGGCTGCTAAATACTGGTGTTACAGAGAGGGTTAAACCCTTTTAAAAATAAATAGCTTTTAAATATATTGGCTCTTTATAAAAAGTGGCCCTTGCTGTTTCCCTTTACCACTTGATTTTCCTGATTATTTCAACAGTAACGATTGGTGCAGAGCAATTATACACTGTAATAATAGACTACTGGAACAGTTGTTTTGCTTCTGGCTTTCTCAGTAAGATTCGACTTGGGGAAATTAGTTTAATTTGTTGCCAATTTAAACAGAGTAGGACAGCGAGAAATTAGAACAAATCTAAAAAACACCTTCCCCCCCCCCCCCTTTCTTTCCAGGCTCAGCTTCACTCCCAACTCTTCTACCTCCTTTTCCTTCCCTGAGCAGCACAGGGGGACAGGGAATGGGGGTTGTGGTCAGTTCATAATGCTTTCTCTGCTGCTCCTTCCTCCTCACACTCCACAGAATCACAGAATGGTCAGGGTTGGAAGTGATCTATGAAGATCATCTAGTCCAACCCCCTACTAAAGCAGGTTCTCCTAGAGCAGGTCACACAATTGCATCCAGGTGGGTTTTGAATGTCTTCATAGGAGATTCCACAACCTCTCTGGGCAGCTTGTTCCAGTGTTCCAGCATGGGGGTCCTCCCATGGGATACAGTCCTTCATAAACTGCTCCAACATGGGTCTTTCCTACAGGCTGCAGTTCAAGAATAGACTGCTTGCTCCTGCATGGGTCCCCCCACAGGGTCACAGTTCCTGCCAGAAAATCTGGTCCTGCAGGCACTCCTCTCCATGCGCTGCAGTTTCCTTCAGGGCACATCCACCTCCTTTGGTGTGGGGTCCTCCATGGGCTGTAGTGTGGATATGTGCTTTTCCAGGGGCTGCAGGGGGATAGCCTGCCTCACCATGGTCTTCTCCACAAGCTGCAGGGGAATCTCTGCTCTGCTGCCTGGAGTACCTCCCTCCCCCTCCTTCACTGACCTTGGTGTCTGCAGGTTTGTTTCTCTTGCATTTCCTCGTTCATCTCTCACAGCTGCTGCTGTGCAGCTTTTTTACCCTTCCTTAAATATGTTACAGAGAGGTACTACCACCATCACTGAATGGCTCAGCTTTGGCCGGGGGTGGGTCTGTCTTGGAGCTGATTGGAACTGACTCTGTTGGCCATGGGGGGCAGCTTCTGGTGTCTTGTTACAGAAGCCCAAAAGAGTCTTTAATATGTACAGCAAAAAAAAGAGCATGGCGCAGATCAGATAACTTATCTGTTCTAATATTAGTTTAATATTGTGGTCAGCAGTGGTGAAACAGCTATGATAATTATATGTTCCCTCTAATATGCTCTGGTCAAATCTTTCATTGTCTCAAACCCTTTGATTCCCATGTTGGGTACCAAAAATGCTGGTCATGGTTTTACCCTGGCTGGCAACTAAACATCACACAGTTGCTTGCTTACTTCCCCCTTTGCCCCTAGTGAGCTTGGGGGGTGGGGGAGAATCAGAAGGGTAAAAGTGAGACAACTCGTGGGTTGAGATAAAGACAGTTTAGTAGATAAAGCAAAAGCTGCCTGTGCAAGCAAAGCAAAATAAGGAGTTCATTCACTCCTTCCTATTGATAGGCAGGTGTTTAGCCATCTTCAGGAAGAAAGCAGGGCTCCATCACACATAATGGTTACTTAGTAAGACAAACACCATAACTCTGAACATTTCCCTCCCTCCCCTTTTTTTTTCTTCCCCATGTTTTTTATTGCTGAGCATAATGGCATATGGTATGGAATATCCCTTTAAGTTGGGATCACCTGTCCCAGGTGTGTTCCCTCCCAACTTTTTGTACATCCCCAGTCTACCTGCTGTTGGTGCAATGTGAGAGACAGAAAAGGTCTTGATGCTGTGTGAGAGCTGTTCAGCAATAGCTAAAACATTGTTGTGTTATCAACACTCTTCTGGTCACAAAGTAAAAGCATAGCACTAATATGGGCTACTGTGAAGAATTTTGACTCTATCCCAGCCAAAACCAGTATACTTGTATAAATAGGGAGGTGATGGTAATAAGAGAACAAATCTAGAAACTGTCAACTGTGATGTTTGGAGCCTAACTGGCTTAAGGCTTTTTAATCATCTCCTGGATTTCATTCAAAGTAATATGGTGATCTGTTAATTTTAAGGGATGTTAAGAGCATGGCTGCCTTTTCCAGTCCAGGATCCCCTTCTGCTCAGCTGCTGAAGCCCAGACCTGGGGCCTCTGTCTAGGCTGAGGGATGCAGCTGCCAATTTCCTGTTTGCAGGTTCAACCAGTAGTGAAAGCTGAGCATATATTCCAGAGACCCATACACACACAGAGGACACTGACATGGCCCATCACACAGACAACCACAGACGTGGTGCTGCCTTCAATAACACCTACATGTAGGACTTGCATAAAACATAAGTATAAGCAGCCATGTTCCCCTTCTTCCTCTTCAGCTGGTAGAGACAGAAGGTCACTAGTGAAGGTACACATATGATATACTCTCTATATTCACATGCGCACACACATTCGCTGTGATCCCTTGAGTACTGGTATGGCCCCCTTTGTCCACTACCACGCCTGGATTCCAGGCACTCTTACCTGCTTCACAGGTCTCCTACTTACCAGCTAGTCCAGCTTGATGCTCACTAGCAAACACTTGTGCACTTGTCTCACAGGCACTCTACATTTGCAGGTCCCCCTGGGAATATCCACACAGACCCTTGCCTGCTTCATACTACTGCCTAGACTTGAGGCTCCTCCCTACTCATTAGCTTGAAGTTCAGCTTGAAGTTTGTTAGCCAATACACACATGCTCCAGGTTTGGGGAAGATGCAGACACCTCCCCCCCCTTTCCCTCAGCAGCTGGCACCACATGGTCTGTGATTGGTGGTCCTGCTCCAGCCACCAGTGCTGGGCCCCTCACTCATGTTGGTTCCTCCCATCAGCTGTTTTTGGGACATACCATTCCTGGCCCAGTGGCTGGAGGCAGAGACCACAACTCGCTCCAGTAGCTGATGTTAAGACCCCACTCAGTCTAGTAGCTGACACCACAGGCCAGGGGTGCCTGCACCCCTGGTCTGACTGGAGTAGCCAGCAGAAAATTCACTCATGGAAGCCCCCCCTAGTAGCTAGTACTCCAGGCACAAAGTTTCTGGTACCTGCCCTAAGTCTAGAGAGCTATGGCCCCTCCAACTACTTATGCTAAAACTCATTTGTTCCAGTAGCTGACACCATAGGTTACAGGGGCACCTACAGCCCCAGTCTGACTCCAGTAGTTGGCACCAAATTTCATTCACACATGCTTGGGCCTCACCAGTAGCTGGCACTTAGTCCTTGCAGCATACATACACATGGGATAGAGTGAGATTATGCAGAGAGATTGTTAAGATTTAATAAGAAGATATAAAAAGACAGGACAGATTGTGGTGATCAGGCTCAGGGCTCAGCCAGCCAAACATACTCACCAGCTCTGTTTTACATGCGACTGTCCCATTTTATATCCTTTTCCATCTACCCTTCCATTTGTTCCTCCCTGCTGTCCCTTCCCCTGCATGTCTTTTCATTGGTTTGTATGGTTCTATTGATTCCCTCACCCCTCCCAGTCTGGTGTCCAGTGTCTCCCCCCTACTTTACAGTCTTATCAGTTGCAAAGTCCAGGTTCATTTCTCTGGAAGTGTAGTTAAGATCTAACATATTGCGTGGAAGTTTCTCCTCTCTGGCTTATTAACCTGTGATCTGTCAAACTTTAAGACTGGCCTGCAAAACTGTTGCAAAGGACTTTTAAGGCACGCTTCTCTGAGGTAGATGCAAAGTCACTGGGAGGAAAAATAAAAATAATAAATGAAGGTTACTATGGCAGTAAGTGTCCCCTAGACTTTTTAAAAATGTGTGTTTAGGCTTAAGGAAAAAACAAAACTATAATGTCATCTCCCAAAATACTTGGTAGGAATAAGGAGTTTCTCTTCTCTGCCAAATCTCTACTTGCATGTTACCTAAATGGGTAGTCTCAGTGGTGATACTTTAATGAATATTCTATCTGGATTTCTCTTTCCCACACTTCTATGGTGAGATGAATAATTTGCTTGGGGATTCAAAGAGTGGTAAATGAACTTGATAATATCATATGCAGGTACATACAAGCAGTAATCATGTGTAACCAGGCCTGCTGTCCGTGCTGGAATTGACATATAAAGACAAGTTTGAAAGCCAAAACATTGCAGATAGGATTTGAAATTTTTACTTTTTGGTTTCTGTGGTATTATTAAAAGCATAATTACAAAGAAAATTGGGTCTTAAAAAATACTAAAATTAACAGCTGCCTTTGAACACATTTACTGTTTTAAATCTGTGGCTGTTTAAATATCACATTTTAATCCTATATTTAAAGTATAAGAATCCATGTCAAGTGATCAACTCTGAATTATGTGTTTTGTGATTTGTGTAAAGAAATTGGTTGTGTTTGGGTTTTTTCTCACTTTGTTTTTTCAGATCTGTCCAATATGTGCAGCATTACCTGGAGGGGATCCTAATCATGTCACAGATGACTTTGCAGCTCATCTTACGCTGGAACACAGAGCTCCTAGAGATTTAATATCCTTTCCTAAGTCGAGGGAAAAGGGATAGACTGTTCCTTATGATAGCTATAACTACTTGTTTTGACTTCTATAGTTAAGTGGCTACATCAGTTTTGCTTATTTTTTAGAATTGATGTTTAGTTATAGGGGGTCTATATGTCTGATTTTTTTATATGTATAAATATTTATATCTATCAGACTGTGAATGGGCTTTAGGTGTAGCTTGACAATGTGGGTGTGTGTTTTTGTTTTATTCCTGATAGGAAAACCTTTTAAAGATGTTTTTGAATACCTAGTTGCTTCTTTCTGCACTGCAGTTTTTACCCTTCCTTGTCATTAGTTTTGATGCCGCTTTGTGTATGGGAAAGCAGCAATCTGGATGCAATAGTGTATTATAAGTAATTACAAGACCAAAAGCAGCAAATTTCACCAAAAGCAAATGTGTTAGAGGATGTTTTGAACTTTGAAATTGAGTGATTTTAAGTGTTTGGTTAGTTTTATCACCATATTTCATACAGTAGTTTCAGCCTGGGTTTTATTGACTTTTTTAAAGCTGTAACTAGAAGAGCAATCAGGAGACTTCCTAGGGATTAGGGCTGTCTTTCAGTTATTTGCAGATTGTAGTGATATAACTACTCTTAATGACTGAAGAGCTCAAACTGTCAGTTTCTTTGCACTTTAAGTACAATTTTCTTTTGTGCTACTTGGTCTTAGGAATAGTAATGTGGCTTGGTTTTTGCTATACAAATACCTACAACATAATTTCAGAAGGTACTCTTACTTCATGGAAGTACAGGCCATCATGAAAAACTCTTGTTAAGTGATTTCTATAAATTATTTATCTTTCTGTATCTCATTTAAAAATCAAACCAGTATAATTTGATAGTGCCTTTTTTGTTCAGGGCTTCTTACAAGGAAAAAAAAAAGTTCATTATATCTACTGCTAGTAGCATTAGAGGAAATGATTTCAATTTGGTTGTGATCTGTATTTACATTTAAATTTGTTAGCATTTAAATTGTCAGTCCAAATTACACAGTGACTTCCTATTGAAGTGGATGAAGTGTTGGATTAGAATTCATGCTTCTGGAGTTTTTCTTCCCCCTCCCCACATCAGTGATGTCAGATAACATTTAATTGGGAAATGTGTGTTTATTACTAGCTACATAAGAGCTAGAGAAATCAGATTAATCTTTTCAGTTACTGAATAAGGCCACAGTGTCAGTCATCACAAATCTGATGGGGGGGAGCTTTATAAATTGGACCATGTTATAAATAATTACAGAAAATGCACGTGGAAGTTTCTGTACAGCGTTGCTTTAGCAATCAGTGTTGCCAAGTCCACAAAACTTGATAGAGAAAATTTTTCTGGACTAGCTGTTCCATGTTGAGTGCTATTTCATGTCTTCTGACAGCTAAGCCTAAAAGGAAGAAAAAAGGAGGAGAGATTTTCCCCCACCCAGTTGCTAGCAGTTTAGGAAAGGATATTGTTTTCTGTGTAGCAGTTAGAAGGATTTTTTAAGATGTTTTAAATGTCTGCATGTATTTCTTGTGAGAATCCTGTGCAGCCACTGCAAGATATCACCTTTATTCCTAGAGACTCTGGACAGCTCTTTAAATTCCAGTTTCTTTCTTAAACAATTTTCAACTGGTTTACTGTTTAAAACATGACTTTAGTCTTGACCGTGTAAATGGTTCTAGCTGGATTGTTTTCAGTATATGTTTGCAATGAATTAAGAGTTCCAAATGCTTTTTTTTAACCCCAGCATAGTTGGGTGAGACATCAATATACTCTTAAATAGTATTTAAATAATGTTGTTTATCTTAAAAACTCTTTTAAAGGTGCAGTTAGCAGCTACTAAGATCCTTTTCTAAATGAGACCAAGGCTTGAATTGTTTAAAGGATTTATATTAAAGATGTTCTAGTTTTCTTATTTCCCCAAGTTTACTTGAAAAAAAATCCCAGAACAGGGGCATTTTTCTGTCAGATGTAGCTGGAGAAAGCTTCCCAAACTGCATGAGAGTATTAGTCAATCAGTAAAATATTACTGACAACGTTCTATCGCTATGTTGTGGTTTAACCCCAGCCGGCAAGTAAGTACCACGCAGCTGCTTGCTTACTCCCCCACCCATGCCCCTGGTGGGATGGGGAGGAGAATCAGGAAAAGGTAAAACTCATGGGTTGAATAAGAAAAAAATAATAATTGAAATAGAGTAAAATATAATAATAACAACAACAACAATGTAATGAAAGGGAGAGAGAAAGAGAGAAGAATTAAACCCAAGGGGGAAAAAAGTAAAAAATAAGTGATACGCAATATAGTTGCTCACCACTTGCTGACCAATCCTCGACTAGCAATTGGCAGCCCCTGGCCAACTCAGCATGGCATTCTGTGGCATGGACTATCCCTTTGGCTAGTTTGGGTCAGCTGTCCTGACTATACACCCTCCCAGTTCCTTGTGCACCTGCTCACTGGCAGAGCATGGGAAACTTGAAAAGTCCTTGATTTAGAGTAAGCACTACTTAGCAACAACTAAAACATCAGTGTGTTATCAATGTTATTCTCATACTAAATCCAAAACACAGCCCTGTACCAGCTACTAGGAAAAAAATTGACTCTATCCCAGTCAAAACCAGGACATGCTGCCAGTATCCAGTATGAACAGATTCAAAGGAGGAACAAACCAATCTGTGCTAGACAACTATATTCTGTCCTAAGGGAGATATTTTTTTCCTCCCTCCTAAATCCTGCAAGTGAAATGTTTTATGCTCTGTAGCATAATATATTTGAAAGAGTCAATTCTTCCTGAAAGCATTTATTATAGTAACTGGATATTCTTGCCAGAAGAAGTCTAATAATTTCTCAGTCTTAAATTTCTCAACTTAGTGATGTCATGAGGAAATTATTTCTACACCATAATCGTACATTGTGGGATAAGTACATTGGGTCCCAGTCTGCTACAAATAATAGATTTTATACAAGTGATAAACACACTATTTTTGAAAATTGGACATAAGGTGAGCTAAAGCTACTAATTTAGAAATTGGAAAAATAAAATATGTCCAAGTACATTATTTCCTAGCTTAGTAGTTAATTGCACTAGTGCTTCTTAAGATAAAAGGAAGCTTTAGCTAGACTTTCTTGGGAGAACTCATATGTTAACACTGTTCTGGGAAAGATCATCTTTAAATGATTTGCTGATAGTCTTTTAGTAATGTATGAAAACACTTATTTCAATTCATAGCTTTTATAGACATCTCCTAAGAAATGTGGGAAATAAAGTGAAAGGGCTTGTTTTCATAATTGGAGCAAATGGAATTTGTGTGGAGAATGAGAGGGAAGATGAAGCAAAGGGGTATGAGAGAAGTGCTGAATTTTCTGTTGATCTGCAGTTCCTTGAAGGCTGGAGTGGATGACATTCCTTGGATAAAAGTATAAAATGCAATAATTACTGTGTGCTCTTCATAAGAATGACAGTAAAACTTTTTAGATTATTTTCAGTATTTAAATACCCTTATTTCCCAATGTTGATGTTAAAACCTTTATGTCTATTGAGTAATGTGTTTTGCTAAATATGCATTATCAGTTTAAATTACCTAGTAGAAAACTTTGATCCAGAAGGCAGAAAATCCATCCTGACATTTTTTTTTAGACATGATAAAAAGCCTGGGAAAGATGAATTTGGTGCAAGCAGCCCTGGGTGCCATGGGTTCATATCTATAGGTCTGACTATCACTGTAGCTATGATTGCATCACACTTATAAAGTTGAATCAATGAGGAATAGTGTGTTGCCTTATTATTCCACCTTGTAAATATTCTTGTTATTTAATACTTGATAGCAAAAGACTTTTCTTAACTGCTTGGTTATGATGAATCTAGTGGTGTTCGGCACGTACGTAGAATGTTTCACCCAGGCCGGGGTTTGGGAGGCCCCCGTGCACGTAGATCAAACATGCACTTTACTAGCAGCTCCACTGGTGGGCTTTCATCTTCTCAGAGTTCATATTCTCCAAGCAATAGAGAAACCATGGATCCTATAGCTGGTAAGAGCTGTAACCACTGATGTTAGCTCAGAGTCCTTAAATAGACTTTGAATCAAAATCCAAGATGATAATAGTTGCCTTGGGTTTTTGTGTGTTTTAGAGAAAAAAAAAAAAAAGGCGCTTCCCAATGTTGTAATTGATGGGTGTTTACTGTTGAAAAGTATCTTTAATTGGACTGTCTACAGGGACTGAACTTGGAACTTCTGAAATTAAAAACACTCCCCCTTTAGCTTGTGCTTTCAAATGTAGAGACTTCTAGGTTCATTCCCATGACTGACTTGTCCACAGAATGGTTGAAGTTGGAAGGGACCTTTCAAGATCATCTAGTCAAACACAATCCACCCACCCCACCCCTTCCCGAGATAGGCCACCTAGAGCAGGTTGCCCACACCATGTCCAGTCAGGTTTTGAATATCTCCATGGATGGACTCCACAACCTCTCTGGGCAACCTGTTACAGTGCTTGACCACCCTCACAGTAAAAAGTGTTTTCTTGTGTTCAGATGGATTTCATTTGTTTTAATTTGTGCCCATTGTCTCTTGCCTTGTCAGTGGGCATTACAGAGAAGAGTCTGGCTCCCTTTCCTTCGTTCCCTCCCATCAGGTATTTATATACAATGATAAGATTCCTCCCCCTTGAGCCTTCTATTTTCCAACCTGAAGAGTTCCAGGTCTCTTAGCCTCTCCTCATGATATGTATGTATGTATTTTTAAATGTAATTGTTTCTAACCACCATTAACTGCTTCAATGCATCTAGCTTTAATTTGCCATGTGCATAGAGGTATTAGAAATTAATCTTATTTTTTTTAGTGCAAACAAAGTACTGTACTTGAATTCATCAAGATGAAATTTGTTCAATTGGAATATTATTGATAGACATTTAAAATGTGCTCAGTTTATTTTAAAAGTACAGTTTGGATGACAGGCTTCCTGATTTTTAGGAGGTCTTCTAACACTTCTAAAATTCTTAAATAACTGTATTTTAACAAGCGTTTTATATAGAGCTGAGTGACAGCCCTGCCTTAAGATTGTGCAAGGGGAAGCCTGAATTCAACCTTGAGCTGACTGACACAAGTAACTCGCGAGACAAAGGAGACTCGACCATTGTCTCTGCTCAGGGTAGAAGGAAGGACCTTCCCCTAAAGTTCCCCTATGTAACAGATATGATGCTTTGGAGTTGGAGAACGAAGAGCACATGAGTAACAGACAGGATCCAGGAAGGGACAGGCAAGGAAGGAGGGGTGGGGGGGACTTCCCTCTATGTAAAACAAAAATGTATTGACCACACGGAGTTGTCCTTGAAAAACTGCAATGAGCAGGTTGGGAGCTCATGGGTAAAAATTAGGGGCCAAGCCAACAAAGGAAACCTTGTGGCTGGTGTTTACTACAGGCCGCCTGATCAAGGGGAGCCTGTTGATAAAGCGTTCTTACTTCAGCTACAGGAAGCATCATACTTGCAGGCTCTGATCCTGCTGGGGGACTTCAACCACCATGACATTTACTGGAAAATTTGGATAGTTTTTTAATCCGGATGATAGACAGCCTGACCAGGGCTACACCAGAGCTAGCAACTAGACCTGTTGCTTACCAACACAGATGAACTAATTGGAGAGGTCAAGATTATTGGCAGCCTGAGATGCAGTGGTCATGCCCTGGGGGAATTTACAATCTCGAGGGATATGAACCAGGTGAAGAGTAGAGTCAGGACCCCGAATTTTAGGAGAGCATACATTCATTTCTTTAAGGAACTAGTGAATGTGACCTCCTGGGAAACTGCCCTCAGGGATAAAGGAGCGGAGCAGAACAGAGCTGGCAGCTCTTTAAGGACATCTTTCTCAGAATGCAAGAGCTCTCGATTCCCATGTGTAAAACTCAGGGGAGGAAGGCAGGAGACCAGCATGGCTGAGTAAGGACCTCCTGGTCAAACTAAAGTGTAAGAAGGAAATGCACAGGCAGTGGATGCAGGAACATGTATCCTGGCAAGAATATAGGCATGCTGCCTGGATGTGTAGAAATGGGTCTAGGAAAGCTAAAGCACAGCTGGAGCTGAATTTGGCAAGGGATGCGAAGAATAATAAGAAAGGCTTCTACAGGTCAGGTATGTTGGCCAGAAAAGGAACGTTAAAGAAAATGTACCCAGCCCCAATAAATAAGACATGTGAACTAGTGACAACCAACATAGGGAAGGCTGAGGTGTTCAACACTTATTTTGCCTCAGTTTTCAATGGTAATCTCTCTTTCCACATCTCTTAAGTTCCTGAACCTCAGGGCAGGGACTGGGGGAATGAAGTCCCTCCCGCTGTAAGAGAAGATCAGGTTTGAGACCACCTGAGGAACCTGAACATACATAAGTCTATGGAACCTGACAAAATGCATCCCAGAGTACTGAGAGAACTGGCTGATGTAGTTGCCAAGCCACTCTCCGTCATATTTGAAAAGTCATGACAGTCAGGCAAAGTCCCCAGCGACTGGAGAAAGGAAACATCATGCCCATTTTTAAAAAGGGTAAAAAGGAGGACCCTGGGAACTACCAACCAGTCAGCCTCACCTCTGTGCCTGGTGAGATCATGGAACAGATCCTCCTGGAAGACATGTCAAGGCACATGGAAGGCAGAGAGGTGATAAGAGACAGCCAACATAGCTTCAGCAAGGGCAAATTGTGCCTGACTAATCTCATGGCCTTCTATGATGGAGGAACTGCATCAGTGGACAAGGGAAGAGCTATGGATGTCATCTATCTAGTCTTTTGTAAGGCCTTTGATGTGGTCCCCCACAACATTCTTGCCTCTAAACTGGAGGGAGGTGGATATCACTGATGGACTCTTAAATAGATAAGGAATTGGCTGGATGTCTGCATCCAAAGAATTTCAGTCAATGGTTCAATGTCCAATTGGAAACCAGTAATGAGTGGTGTCCCTCAAGGGTCTGTACTGGGACCAGTACTATTTAATATCTTTATTAATGACACAGTGTGATTGAATGCACCTTCAGCAAGTTTGCAGATGACACCAAGCTGAGTGCTGCAGCTGATTCACTAGAGGAAAGGGATGCCATCCAGAGGGACCTTGACAGGCTTGAGAAGTGGGCCCATGTGAACCTCGTGAAGTTCAACAAGGCCAAGTGCAAGGTCCTGCATCCAGTGTGAGTCCAGCTCTGGGGTCACCAGTACAAGAATGACATGGATGTGTTAGAGGAGGGCCACAAAAATGATCAGAGGACTGGAACATCTCTCCTATGAAGAAAAGTTGAGAGAGTTGGGGTTGTTCAACCTGGAGAAGAGAAAGCTCAGAGGAGACCTTATTGCAGCCTTTCAATATATAAAGAAGGCTTCTAAGAAAGATGGAGAGAGACTTTTTACCAGGGCCTGTAGTGACAGGACAAGGGGCAACAGTTTTAAACTGAAAGAGGGTAGATTTAAATTGGACATAAAGAAGAAATATTTTTATCATGAGGGTGGTGAGACACTGAGACAGGTGGCCCAGAGAAGTTGTAGATGCCCCATCATTGCAAGTGTTCAAAATCAGGTTGGATGGGTCTTTGAGCAACTTGATCTAGTAAAAGATGTTACTGTCCATGGCAGGGGAGTTGGACTAGATGATCTTTAAAAGTCCCTTCCAACCCAAACCATTATTTGATTTGTGTCATATTTTGGTCAGGTTTAGGAGAATTTTCAAGGGGAAGATGTCTCATTTTTAATTTGCAACAATCACGCAGGCATGTGTTTAGGATTTGCAGATATAATCTGTAAGTATTTTTTCAACTTTGTGATTTTGAAAAATAAGTTCTCTATAAAGAGGTAAAATCAACTCCTTGGTTGATTTTTATTTTTTAAAAGATCTATATTTTGTCCTAATGTTAAATATTAAGATATCAATGTTACACTCATATAGTTAATAAGTGTCAGGGAAACTTCAGAATTTCTGCCTTTGGTTCAGCCTCACAAGGCCTTCCCTTTTAGGAGCGTGTTTAGTAAAATGGTACTCCTTTTAGTCTTGTCTTTTATTTTTGTTGGTGGAAGCAATATTATTTTTTTTCATTCAGAGAATGTAGTGCAGTGTGGATGGCTGTCTCTGTCATGCCAAGCCTGTGTCTCAAATTCACATCTCTACCAGGGTTCTGTTAAGCTGTACTCAAAGTGATCTTGCAAACAGTGTGGATAAATACATCTGTCTTACCTGGCAGTGTTATAAGTCTTCCTTTGTATTATGGTAATAATTTGTACATGCTACCAGAAGTTAGAACTTGTGCTTGTAACAGACCTGTAAACATTAGTTATTCTCTTTGTGGTGGTCATCAGTAATTAGTGAAATAAAGTATTATTGATAGTTAATCTGAATATAATTAGCTGTGCTGATTAAAAGTGACTTGAGCATTTACTGTTGGCGTTCCAAGTGTTCCTGATGAAAAGAGCTACTGCATTGTGCTTTATTCCCCTAAGAAAAGCCTAATTTCAAAGGATTATATCTTGAAAGTAAGATGGAAGGAATATTTTTATGACCTGTAATAATGACTTGCAGCTTTAATGAGGGCTGGATGGATAGGGGGAAAAAATAATCTACTATTTCTACCCTCCTTGCATCAAACATAACAAAGTAGTACTCAACTTTGTGTGGAATGTAATCTGTAGTAAATCACTGAGCAATAATTTATTATTAACATTTGTTTGGGGAAATGCTTAGTATGGACAGAATTTGTCACGGTCTTAATCTTTGCAGGAAAGGAATCAAATTACTTTTCTTTCATTTTTTTTTTTTATTGTTAGAATTTCTCTTTTTTCCAGTAGAGGTTGAAAGTCTCACAAAAAAGCCCCGCTGTGGCCAAATATTTTTCATATAAGATAACATTTGAAAAACCTTTCTGAACTGAATATTTTCTAAAAATGTCTGAAATTATGCTATAACATTTGTCTTTTCTGCAGCACAGCTTCCCTCTGGAATATGCATTGAAGGTGCATGGGGGTATATAAAGCCACCAACTGAAGTCAGAATTGAAGTGGTTTCTTATTCAATAACTATTTTGACTTGAAGATAAAATTTTAGATAATTGTTGCACAGGATATTGCTTATATGGTATTCCTCATAGGTTTACTTTTATTGGTTTAAAAAGCTTTAAACTTTGACTCTCTTATTTATGTATGGTTCTTTACTCTAGATGATTCTTAATCTTCCTTACCCTATGGGGTTTGAGACATGGGATGTTTGTAATGGATAGCCCATGTAGCTTTTTGAATCAATACAATTTGTTCATTAATTTCATTTCTGAAAATTTTTAGAAAGCAAAGGAATTGATATACTGGTATTCAGAACATATTTATACTGCTGTGCGATATGTATTTAATCAGATTTCACTGTAGAAACTTTTCTCTCTTCTGGCAGAGCTTTTATCTCAGTTATCAGGTGTGAGACGTTCTGCAGGGCAGCTGAATTCTTCTGGCCCTTCTGCTTCTCAATTACAGCAGCTGCAGATGCAACTGCAGTTGGAGCGACAGCATGCACAGGCAGCAAGACAACAACTGGAGACTGCACGCAATGCAACTAGACGCACTAACACAAGCAGCATCCCCACCACTCTTACACAGTCTATAGCAGCAACCAATACATCTAACACGGAAAACAATCAGCAAACTATACAGCATTCCCAGTTTCTTCTTACGAGGTAACTTGTTCTGTGGTTTTAACTCTTCTGCCATTTCTGTTTTCCTTGATCCTGTTATGGACATAGAGTACAGTGAAACTACTGCCAAATTCCTAATGAAGTTTGTAGTTGAGATAGTATGCTTTTGTTTGCATTTCTAACTTCTCCTTTTCGACCCTGCTTGTGTGTTTGTTCCTAGGCAATGAATAAATATTACTTGCTGTTTCCAAATTTGAAGAGAAACATAAGGGATATTACTTTGGTAAACCATGCTTGTTTACCCTACTACTTCTGATAAAACAAGAGCCTTTACAATAATATGCTTCAGATTTTTATGCTGATAATGTGAGGGGAGAGAACTTTAAAGGTAGTTTTATGTAATAGGGAATGAATCCTTAATGAAGGCTGAAGGTTGAATAGAGGTTTATATGCAAAGTATTTTGGATGAAAAAAGCAAATAAGGATTGTGCTATTAATAAGCAGAATACATATCTGTTTCATAAAGTATAGTTAGATCCTATAGTTCTATAGAGTAGAATGGTTTAGTTGGAAGGGACCTACAATGATCATCTAGTCCATTCTGCTATAGAAGAGTTGTCCACTCTCATTCTAGCTCTTTTAGGAGGTTTAGAATATTGATTTTTTTTTTCTGCATTCAAGGGTGGGTGGGTGTGATTTTCTGATTTTCAATTACATGTTGAGAAAGAGCGCGGGGATTTAAACAGTTTCTGTGTCTAGAAACCTGGGTTGGGACAAGTTATTGCTGTCACACTGATTTTTATCAAAGCTTGTGATAATATCTCAATCTAAAACTTTTTTAAAATAATAACTTTAATGAAAGTATCTGCAAATGTCAGTCACTGATCTTGTGAGCTAGGATAGAACTGAAGCAAGCAATTTCCTTGCTTCTATTAGGTGATGGTGCATGCATTGATAAGTGAAGTGAATGATGTACCGTGCTTTGGGAATCTCTGGGCATTATGTGTGTGGTAATGTATTTTGTGTCATGCTTGCATTTAGAAGTTGTCCTGGGGACAAAATGAGCACTTAAGGGATGACTAGAGAATTTTAACATCCCTTAAAACAAAACCCCTCTGAAGGGAAAGAAACTTCAGAAATAGCTATTTTTTTCCTTCAGCCTTAGAGTCTACTTTTGTGAAGTTTTTTGAAGCATCTAGGAACAAGTTTGTTAAACGTCTGGATTCTTGCATCAGGAGTGTCAGGTGTTGTCAGATCTGTGCGTGTCAAGAGAAGTGCAGCAGTACCTATATTGTTTCTCAAAGGAACGGCTTTCAGATGTTGTTCAGCATGCATCAGTACAGCTGTTTAGGCAGTTAGTGAAAGCTCATTTTGTTGATGATACTACATGTCCTGTCTTCTCTCTTTCTGTGATGCCATGCAGGTTGAATGATCCTAAGATGTCAGAAGCAGAGCGTCAGTCAAAGGAAAGTGAACGGGCAGACCGCAGCTTGTTTGTTCAAGAGCTTCTACTGTCCACTTTGATGCGGGAAGAAAGTTCCTCCTCAGATGAGGAAGAACGGGGAGAGATTGCTGATTTTGGTGCTATGGGCTGTGTAGATATTATGCCTCTAGATGTTGCTTTAGAAAACCTAAATTTAAAAGAGAATAGTAAAGGAAATGAGCCTCCTCTTTGATGGCATCCCACTTTGCAGACAATGTCCTCTGTGCTGTATTTGCCAATGAAAGTGGACAACAACTATTTTGGGTTTGTTTTGGTGATTGTAATTTCAGGTCTGTCACTCTTGTTACGTTGTGTACATTCAAAGGAAGAGAGAAAATATATATATGATAATCATTTCCACTTAACCAATTTTTACTTTTAGCAGGTAAATATCGGTTGCAGAGAAAAAGCTCTGCGTCCTGTAGCTTGACGTGCAAACAGCTCTCCTAATACTCCACATTCAAACTGAAGAGGAAAAAATGAAAAATCTCTAATGAAGCTGCTGTGTGTATTTATGAATATTAATGAATAAAAATTGCTTGGATGGTTTACCTTAACTACAGCATGATTTTTTTTGCAGCGTGCATGAGTTTTAGTGACCTTGTCATTTAAAAAATGTAAGTACAAGGAGTAAAACTATAAAATCCCAAAGCTTTCCCATTATTCAAAGGTAATGTGACAAAAAAAAAAAAAAAAAAAAAAAAAAATTAATGCTCGCTAGCAGTTCGTGGCTGTGAAGTAGCCTTTTGAGTAACACATGACCAGTGACCTTTTTATGTGATCTCCCTGCGTATTGATGCAAACTCTGCAGCGGGCTATGTTTTTGCTTCCAGAGTGTGACATTTTGCTATACTATGACCAGTATGTTGCCCTGTTAGACATCATATCCATGTGGAATCGAACTTTGTATTCACCTGTAGGAGACAAAAACCAAGGGCCACTACTGGAATCTACCACAAAGGGCTTCTGTGTGCCCTAAACCCACTTTTTTTTTCCTCACCTTTCTTTAAAGTTTTCCTTTTTATGTTAAACATACTTTATTTAGGTGTAAATGATTCCTATGTCTGCTGTTGGGGGGGAGGGGGGGGGGGGAGGAGTTAACCTGGATTATGTTGTCTTAAAGGTTCTAAGCCTTCACAGTCCTTATCATTTTGAGTTATTTATGTACTTGCTTCATAGTTTGCAGAGACTCCTTAGTGTCAGGAGAGCTTGAGGATTTGACTTCCCAGATATCTCCATATGTTACAGTTGGATTTTTAATGCTAATTCCTATCAACTTTTATTTATTGGGGTTTTGGGTTATATTTCTGACATAAAAAATAAAGCCTGTTTAATTGAGTCATGCTACCCATTTGCCTATACTGTTAATCCTATAAGTTTTTTTGGTATGGATTATTATAATAGCCCCAAAGCAAGGGACAGCAAGGCTTTAATTATTTGGAATGTAAAGTTAGCTTATAAAGATAAAAATGCACACAACTTCTGAAAATTAGACTTGAAAACCTGATGATGTTCCTAAGAGAACTGTGATATGTATGTTCATCTAAGATAACAGCAACAAAAGAAGCTACCCCATAGGTTGACATTCGAGTTCCATTCTTATTTTCTCAGTTCTCAGTTTCTGATTGTTTCCATTTTGTACTGTATTAGCGTTGTTTGTCTTTTAGTCTCTGCAACAGAAAATGTTTTAAGAGAACAAAGTCTTATGGTTATCTCAGGAGTTACCCTCAATAAAGATTAATTTTTAATTGATTGTTGAGGATGTTAAAAAAAAGCCCTAAAAATCAAACTGCAGTCTTTTCAGACACATCTTCTGCACATTACAAAAAGACTCAGTTCAATAAAGCATTTTAAGGGCTGTTGTTCAGTTGATTCTTTGATGATGATGTATTATCCAGATAGCTGTAGAAGAAATTCTGGAATGAAACTGTCCTTCACAACTGTATGCAGAGGTAAAACCTTGGGTGATTTATGTAAACGCTTTTTTTTTTTTTTTTTTTTAAGTGCATATTCTGTGCAGTGCATGTAGCAGTGATTAAGCATGTAATCTTATTGTTTCATAGGTACATGCACTGAATTTCTAGAAAAGGCTTGCTTAAAAGCAGTATCTCAATGAATATTAATTTTTATTTAAAAAGCTGGTCTATTGAAGATGTTTACATTGCAGGGTTTGCAAACTCCATTCTTCTTTTACATAAAGCACTTGGAAAGCCTGTGAACTCTTACTGTCCATGTTTATTATTAGAATCTGAGTATTAGATAGAATCTGGCTTACATTTAAAATTAAATTTAGTTACTGCATTAACTCCTCTAAGAATCACAAATGTGTTAGATTTTGTTAGCTTAGAAATAATGCCAAACAGCGATTGGGGGAATGCTGTTCTAGCATTCTGCCAATGAGTATTTGCAGGGAAGTGTTCTTCATTGAAAGAATGTTTCCCAGAATTATATTTTTGTTACTTTCAAAATAATGATGTTTATTTTCATAATGCTGTGGGCTAAAGTGAAAATAGCCTTTGAGAACATTTCAAGGGGAGCCTGGATGGGATATCACATAATTTCCTACCTTAAGACCACTGCTTCAGAAAAGAGGGCCCTAGCATTTGGCATACCTGACATTCACAAGAAGTCTGTTGAATACTGTGCATTTGTGTGAGAGAAGTTTGTTTTCCCAAAAAATGAGGCACAGCCTGTGACAATCTTTGTAGAGAGGCTACATCTATGAATAGAAAACACATATGGAATTTGGCGTGCTCTCCTATGAATTTGCACCTCAGAGCTCAGATGTGGCTTGCTTCTGCTTCCTCTGCTTAAGAGAGAGTAGGGTGCCCATGTGCCCTTAGACTGAGTCTTGCAAGATGGCAAATGAGAGACTACCTGTGTAAGGATGTTGACCTTTGTGTGTGTGTGTGTGTTGGCTCAGGAGACCAGTGACCTGCATTCCGTGCTGACTGAAAGCACTGTAGCTGGCCTTAGTGTGATGCTGATATTGAGCTTACAAGTGCTGCAAAAATGATCCCCTTTTGGGGAGATAAGGGCATATTCGTATATAGAAATGGGAAGAGATGTGAACTTTTTTGAAGCTGTTGGGGAACAAGTCCTGCTTTAGGTGCCTG
The DNA here is from genome assembly GCF_017639655.2 of Falco naumanni. NCBI lineage: Eukaryota > Metazoa > Chordata > Aves > Falconiformes > Falconidae > Falco > Falco naumanni. The sequence continues at coordinate 26,952,609 of NC_054079.1, forward strand.
TGTGTCGCAGCACTCTCCAAACTATCAAGCTGCAACAAAGTCTTTTACCATCTCATCCAGCATACTCTTCATACAGTCCCTCTGCTGCCTTCACCTCACCCAGGGCACGTGTTCTCTCCCTTCTCTCTGCTTCTTCCTCCTCTCCCTTTCTTGGCTGCTCCCTCTTCATTGGCTCTCAACCACTTAAGGTGCAGCTGTGGCTGATTAAGTTATCTACATTGCCAACCCACAGTTGTATATTATCAATGCTAATTAACCCAGCTTCATTCCACTACACCTGTGGGTACATATGTTTAGTATGTATGGTGCAATTCAGACTATTTGCAACTCTTCTAATCTGATTTAACCAGGTGGTTTTTTTCATCTGTTTGGTATTGTGCCAGAACCAGACATTTGCATGAGGTGGGTGGAACATGGAACAGAATGAAATTGCATTTTAACTTAAACATCTCTGGGGACTTGGAGGTAATCAGTCAAATGAGATGGCCAGGAGGTGAAGTGGTTAACTACATCTTACTAGTATTATAACTGGTTCTGGAGACTGTCAGACCTACTACATGTCTCAGTAGAAAGCCTTTATGGCTGTCGCTACTTTCACTGGGTAGTTTCTTTTGGAAATCAGGCTTTGCTCTTCCCATAGGAGCTTCTTGGTTCTCTCGCTTCTATAATGTTGTTGTTAGTCTTTGCCAGCTTCACCTACTGGAAGCTTTTCTGGTTTGTGGGAGTTAAGAGTATTGGCTCTGGCTCTGTTTGGGTCATTACTCCTGTTTATTGAGAGGGACAAAGTTATTACTGCTGTAGCATGGAAAGGACAGTCTGTCCCTTAGCAAATACTTTGTCTGGGAAATGAGCGGGGGAAGAAACATGACATTTGGTATGGATGAGATTTGGGTCTTGGATGGAAACGTGATGGGTTGCAAACTAAGCATGGGATGTGCTCAGCAGTCTGGGGACAGCACACAAAGGTAATGCTTTTATAGTGATTCTATGCAGAAGGGACCAGCACAACTGCTCATCTGACATGCAACAAGGCTGGAAGCCAAACCGTGAGCTTTGGCAGTAGCTCTAACTTGTGTATCTCCCTCTGTCTTTGAAAGAAACTAGAGCCTTTTTTTCTTAACCGGTCTTGGGTGTATTATTTAAGGGTGTGGACTCTTACTCACAGAATACTTAAGGACACTGTGGCTTGCCTCAAAAGCCAAGTGTCTACATGTGCATGCACTTCTGTCTTGGGGTCCCTGTCTGTTCATAGAATCATGGAATGATTCACAGTGAAAAACTGTTTACTGATTCTCAGGTGGGACCTCCTGTGTTTCAGCTTGTGTCCATTGTCCTGTCACTGGACACCATTGAAAAGAACCTGGCTCCATCTTGTTTTCACCCTCCCTTCAGGTATTTATATTCGCTGATGAGATTCCCCCTCCCCCCCCCCCCCGAGCCTTCTCTTTCCTAGGCTAAAGAGTCTCAGCTCTCTCAGCTTTTCCTCATAGGAGAGATGCTCTAGTCCCTTAATCATCTTCGTGGCCCCTTGTTGGACTCTCTCTAGTAGCTCTGTGTCTCTCTTCTTGTACTAAGGAGCCCAGAACTAGACACAGGACTCCATGTGGGGCCTCACCAGTGCTGAGTACAGGGGAAGGATTACCTCCCTCAACCTGCTGGCAGTGCTCCTCCTAATGCAGCCCAGTATACCATTTGGCTTCTTTTCAGCAAGCGCACCTTGCTGGCTCATGTTCAACCTGCTGTCCAATAGGACCCCCAGGTCCTTTTCTGACAAGCTGCTTTCCAGCTGGGTGACCCCCAGCATGTACTGGTGCCTGGGGTTGTTCCTCCCCAGGTGCAGGACCTTGTTGAACTGTACGAGGTTCCCATCAGCCCATTTCTCCAGCCTGTCCTGGTCCCTCTGGATGGTAGCACAACCCTCTGGTGCATCAGCCACTCCTCCCAGTGTTGTGTCCTCTGAAGACTTGCTGAGGGTACACTCTGACCCGTCATCCAGATCATTAACAAAGATGTTGACCAGGACTGGACCCAGTATTGACCCCTGAGGTACAGGGCTAGTCACTGGTGTCCAACTAGAATTCATGCCACTGATCACCACAGTCTGGGCCTGGCCACTCAGCCAATTTTCAGTCCGCCTCACTGTCTGTTTGTCCAGCACATACTCATACAAAAGCTAATGAAGTATTTTACAGGAGACACAGCGTCAAAAAACCTTACTCAAGCCTAGGTAGACAATACCCACTGCTCTCCCCTCAACCACCAGACCAGTCATTTCATCATAGAAGTTTATCAGTTTTGGTCAGGCATGACTTCCCCTCGGTGAATCCATGCTGGCTTCTCCCAATCACCTTCTGGTCCTTTGTGCATCTGGAAATGGTTTCCAGGAATAGTTACTCCATCACCTTCACAGGAATGGAAGTGAGGCTGACCAGCCTGTAGCTCCCTGGGTCCTCCTTCCTGCCCTTCTTGGCGATAGGAGGGACACTTGCTTTCCTCCAGTCCTCAGGCACCTCTCCCAATCACCATGATCAAGCAAAGATTATCAAGAGTGGCCTTGCAATGGCATCAGCCAGCTCCCTCAGCACTTGTGGATGCATCCCATCCGGACCCATGTACTTATGTATGTCCAGGTTGTTTAAGTATTCCCTGGCCTGATCCTCTTCCACCAAGTGTACATCTTCCTTGCTCCACATTTCCCCCCTGCTGTCTGGGACCTGGGATTGCTGAAGGCTGGTCTTGCCAGGAAAGACAGAGGTGAAGAAAACATTTGGTACCTGAGACTTTGCCACATCCTGTGTCACCAGGTCCCCTGCCTCATTCAGCAGCAGGCCTATGTTTTCCCTAGTCTTCCTTTTGTCACCCATGTACTTCAAAAAAGCCCTTCTTGTTGCCTTTGATATCCCTGACCAGATTCAGTTCCATTTGGGCTTTGGCTTTCCCAGCAAGCTCAGACAGTGTCTCTATTCCTCCCAGGTTACCCATCTGCGGTGAGTTGACCTGGGCTGGCCGCCAGGTGCCCACCACACTGCTCTAACCCTCCTCTTTCATCTACAGGATAGGGGGAGAAAGTAAAAGCTCATGGGTCAAAATAAGGACAGGGAGATCACTCAGCAGTTACCACCACAGACAAAGCCAGATGCAACTTAGGGAAACTATTTTATTGCTAATTAAACAGAGTAGGACAATGAGAAATAAGAACAAGTCAAAAAACCACCTTCCCTTCCCCCCCCCCCCCCTTCTTCCAAGGCTCAGCTTCACTCCCAACTCTTCTACCTCCTTTTCCCTCCCTGAGCAGCACAGAGGGATGGGGAGTGGGGGTTGTGGTGGTCAGTTCATAACACTTCATCTCTGCCACTCCTTCCTCCTCACACTACTCCCCTCCTCCAGCATGGGATCCCTCCCACAGGATACACTCCTTCATGAACTGCTCCCACATGGGAGCATTCCCCAGAGTAAGGTCCTCAGTAATGGACTGCTCCAGCGTTTTTGTTTTTTGGTGGGGTTTTTTGTTTGTTTTCCCACACCCTTTCTTAAAGCAGTTACCAACATCACTGATTGGCTCAGCTTTGGCCAGCAGTTGGTTCATCTTGGAGCAGGTAGGAAATGGCTCTGTTGGACATGGGGGCAGCTTCTGGTGTCTTCTCACAGAAGCCACCCCTAGAGCACCGTGCACCCCTCCCCCCCAACCTTGCCACATAAACCCACCAGTACACCATCCTTTCTTTACCTTCTGTATGCTTCCTTTCTGTGAGTTTGGCCGGGAGCTCCTTGTTCATCCACACAGGCCTCCTGGCATTTTTACCTGACTTCCAAGCTCAAGAGCAGTCCATCCCAAAGAATAGGATTAAGGCGATCCTTCAGTGTCAACCAGCTTTCTTGGCTGCCAGGGCCTTATCCAATCAGACTCTTCCAAGCAGATCGCTGAAGAGGCCAAAGCCTGCTCTCTTGAAGTCCAGGGTTGTGGTCTTGCTTTTTGCCCTGCTCCCTCCCCTCAAGATCCTCAACTCCACCATCTCATGGTCACTGCAGCCAAGGCTGCCCTTGACCCTCACATCCCCAACAAGTTCCTACTTGTGGTTGAGTATGAGGTCCAGCAGGTCCTCCTTGGCTCCTCTGCCACTTGGATGAGGAAGTTGTTGTTGATACTCTCCAGTAACTGCCTGGGTGGCTTATGCCCTGTTGTGTTGTCCCTCCAGCAGATATTGGGGTGGCTGAAGTCCCCCCATGAGGGCCAGGACCTGCAAGCATGGGCCCTCTTTTGTTGGTTTTCTGATCCCTTTCAGTCACATCACTTCAGGTCCTTTGCATGTCAGCCCTGTCTGTTGTTCCTTCACAAGGCTGCTGGTTACTCTCTCTCTCTCTCATTCTTGATTTAAAGCCCTTCTTATGAAGTCAGCCATCCTGCTGGCAAAGATACCTTTGCCCCGCTTGGCAAGGCGGGTCTCATCTCTCCAAAGCAGACGCTGACCTGCAAACAGGGTTCCATGGTTGTAGAACCCAGAACCCTGGTGCCAGCGCCAGTTATTGACCTGCATTATTAGCACCCTCCCCCTCACCAGCAGGGGCAAGGGGAGCACCACCTGGGCCCCCCCTTGCCCACTTCCAGCACCCCCAGAGCTCTGTAGTCACTTTTGATACTGTCCAGGTTTCCCCTTGCAATATCATTGGTGCTCACGTGGAAGAACAGCAAGGGCTAGTAGTCGGAGGGTTGAACAAGTTTCAGCAGTCCCTCTGCAACATCCCAGATCCTGGCCCCCAGCAGGCAGCAAGCCTCTTTAGATGACAGGTCAGGTAGACAGACAAGTGCCTCTGACTCCTGCGGCAGGGAGTCACCCATTATGATCACTTGCTGCTTCTTCCTCATAGTCTTGCATGGTTTAGGGTCAGGTGGACCAGGTTCTTTGTTTGTGGGAACATTAGCACCTCTTCGACTTTGAGGGTGGTGAACCTAATTTGTAGTTGTAAACCCTTAGGTGGGGTCAGGAACCTTCCTCTGGGTGCCAGAAGTCATCAACCTCCATCCTTTGCTATGGTGGGTTGACCCTGGCTGGACACCAGGTGGCCCACCAAAGCCTCTCTCTCACTCCCCTCCTCAGCTGGACAGGGGAGAGAAAATATAACAAAAAGCTCAGGGGTCAAGATAAGGACAGGGAGAGATCACTCACCAATTACTGCAATGGGCAAAACAGACTCGACTTGGGGAAGTTAGCTTAATTTATTACCAATCAAATCCAAGTAGGGCATTGAGAAATAAAGCCAAATCTTAAACCACCTTCCCCCCACTCCTCCCTTATCCCCAGGCTCTACTTCACTCCCAAATACCTCCACCTCCTCCCCACCACCACCCCAACTGAGCAGCGCAGGGGGATGGGGAATGGGACAACTGTGAAGTGACCGCAACCCCCTGCTGCTCCTTCCTTCTCAGGGGGAGGACTCCTCACAGTCTTCCCCTGCTCCAGTTGCGGTCCCTTCCATGGAAGACAGTTCTCCACAAACTTCTCCAACGTGAATCCTTCCCAAGGGCTGCAATTCTTCACAAACTGCTCCTGCATGGGCTCTTTACATGGGGTGCAGTCCTTCAGGAATGGACTGCTCCAGCATGGGTCCCCTGCGGGGTCAGAAGTTCTGCCAATAAGCCTGCTCTGGTGGTATGGGCTCCTCTCTCTCTCTCCACAGGTCCATAGGTCTTGCCAGGAGCCCACTACAGTGCAGGCTTCCCACAGAGTCACAGCCTCCTTCAGGCATATCCACCTGTTCTGGCATGGGGTCCTCCATGGGTGCAGGTGGATATCTGCTCTACCATTAACCTTCATGAGCTTCAGGGCGACAACCTGCCCCCACCGTGGTCTTCACCATGGGCTGCAGGGGAATCTCTGCTCCAGCACCTGGAGCACCTCCTCCCCCTCCTTCTTCACTGACCTCAGTGCCTGCAGAGTTGCTCCTCTCACATATTCTCACTTTTCTCTTCCAGCTGTGGTTACACAGGGGTCCATCCATCCATCCACGCCCCTACCCCTCCAAATATCTTGTCACAGAGGCACTACCACCATCACTGATTAACTTGGCCTTGACCAGCAGCAGGTCCCTCTTGGAGCCAGCTGGCATTGGCTCTATCAGACACAGGGGAAGCTTCTAGCATCTTCTCACAGAAGCCACCCCTATAGCCCCCCTTCCCCCTGCTACCAAAACCTTGCCATGCAAGCCCAATACATTTGCCTTCTCCAGAGTTTGCACTTACCTTAGTACTAGGTGTGGACACTGCCCTGTGTCTCTACTGCAGTTGGGGTCTGGGCCTCTTCAAGCTATTGCCTCTCAGAGAACATTATCTATCACCTTTTCATCTTCTCTGGTGCCACACAGCCTGCTCACTTCCTCCTGTAACTCCTCCGCTTGGCAATGCAGCTTCTCCAAGAGAGCACTTCTTCTGCAGGAAAGAAGATCATCTCTCTTGGCATCAGAGAGAGGCCCCAGGCACTCCCAGCAGCCTGGGACTTAGAGGGCTGCATCCACCATCCCAAGCTCTGCCTACAACAAAGTCTCTGCCCCGGCAAGGGCAGCTGCTCCAGCACCTGCTAGGGAAAACTGCCCTGTGGCATGTTACCACCATATCTGAGACTGTTATGCTGATACAAATTCAGCTGAGGCCCCACCCCTTTATGCAAACTACTTCACCTGTCAGCTGTACTCTGGGCCTGTCTCTTATATAGGCCTCTTAGCACCAGCGAACAGGGTGCTTGACCCTCCCTAATCAGGGGGCAGTTGTAACAAAGGCTCCAGGTACCCTTGGGTTCAAGGGCAGCTGATCATGCTTATTAGAAGCTGCTAGAGCTTCCTCAGACCCACATTCCTGTAGCTCCCCCTACTGCATCCTTACATAGCAGCAGCAGGCACTCTCATGTTTCTCAGAGGGTTCCCCGGCGTTCCTTGGTGGTCCTGGATCTTGTCCCTAGAAGATCCAGAAGCTTCCAAAGCAGAACCAAGAGACTGCTGTACAAGCTGCTGCCTCTGTTGGCTGTACTTTTGGGAGGGAATAAAGGCAATTCTTTGCTATTACACAGAGAAGCCTCAGTCCTGTCAGAGGGTGCTAAACAGTGAATGCGTTTGGTATTTGCTAACTCTCTTCTTGCATCATTTCTTTTCCTCCTCTCTTGGCAACCTCAGCTTTACTGGTGGCTGTGCTTTGTTTAATGAAACAAAAGGGAATAGCTTGTTCTGATGAGTTAATCTTATTCCCTCTGTGCTGGTTTTGGCTGGGATAGAGTTAATTTTCTTCAGAGTAGCTAGTATGGGGCTATGGTTTAGATTTGTGCTGAAAACAGGAATGATGATACAGGGATGTTTTGGTTATTGCTGAGCAGTATTTACACAGAGTCAAGGCCTTTTCTGCTTCTCACCCAACCCCACCAGTGAGAAGGCTCTTTTCTCTGCCCCCCTCCCCCTTTCCCTGCCCATGGTCTCAACCTCTGCCTATCTCCCTCTTTCACCTTCTCTTCCCCACCCACCCCCGGTCTTTTGCCCTTGACTTCTCTCTTCCCCCATCTCGGGCTCTTTCTTGATCTCCCCCTCTCTGCCCCTCTCTCTGCCTCGCACCCCTCGCCCTTTCTCTCTCTCTCTCTCTCTCTCTCTCTCTCTCTCTCTCTCTCTCTCTCTCGGCATCAGCCTCTCTCTTGACCTCTTGTTCCGCCCTCTTTTAGTGTCCTTTGGGATGTCTGAATATATCCCTCTTGGCCTTTAGCCTAGCGCTCTCACACACACACACACACCCCCCGTCACAGTCCCTCTTCATCTCAGTCTCACCCTCTCTCTAAATCTCATGAAGTTCATCAAGGGGAAGTGCCAAGTACTGCACCTGGGGAAGAAGAAATCCATCCACCAGTATATGCTGGCAGACACTGAGCTGGAAAGCAGCTTGGCAGAGAAGGTCCTGGTGGACAGGGTGGTGAGTTGAACTTGACTGGTCACCAGGTGCCCACCAAGCCACTCTATCACTTCCCCTCCTCGATCGGACAGGGGGAGAAAATACATCAAAAAGCTCATGGGTTGGGATAAGGACAGGGAGATCACTCAGCAATTGTCATCACAGGCAAAACAGACTCGACTTCGGGAAATTAGTTTAATTTATTGCCAATTAAACAGAGTAGGACAATGAGAAATAAGAACAAATTGAAAAACACCTTCCCCCCACCCCTCCCTTCTTCCAAGGCTCAACTTCACTCCTGACTCCTCTACCTCCTCTTGCCTCCCTGAGCAGCACTACCAACGTCACTGACTGGCTCAGCTTTGGCCAGCAGTTGGTCCATCTTCTAGCCGGCTGCAACTCTCTCTGTCCAAAATGGGGGCAGTTCCTGGTGTCTTCTCAAAGAAGTCACCCCGGCAGCCCCTCCCGCTGCCGTAATCTTGCCATGTAAAGCCAATACCGACACCAAGTTGAACATGAGCCAGCAATTGGTATCCTGGGCTGCATCAGGAGAACTCTTGCCAGCAGGTCGAGGGAGATGATCTGTCCTTTTTTTTCAGCACTGGTGAGGCCACACCTGGAGTATTGTGTCCAGATCTAAGCTCTTCAGTGCAAGAGAGACATGGACATGCTGGAGAGAGTCCAGCAAAGAGCCACAGAGATGATTCATGGTTTGGAGCATCTCTCCTATGAGGAAAAGCTGAGAGAGCTGGGACTGTTTAGCCTAGAAAAGAGAAGGCTCAGGGGGGAATCTCCCTCCTTGGAGATATTCAAAAGCTGTCTGGAGATGGTCTCATGCAACTGGCTCTAGGTGGCACTGCTTGAGCAGGGGTTTTGGACCAGGTGACCTCCAGACCTCCCTTCCAACCTCAACCATTCTGTGATTTGGTGAACATGTGCATGGGGATAATAAGGACAAGACCCTAAGGGCTTCTGAAAACAAACATGCAAACCAGAAGGTTTGGTCAATGGGACTGTGAATCCCAAACTGGATTTTGAGGTGTCTCACAGAGAGTGTGTGTGGGGGGAGATCCCTTTGCCCATGGTTGTGGGCAATCTTACAGCTGTGAGATCACTATGGTGTGCAGGCTTGTCCTATATGTGTTTCCTTATCTTTAGGGTACTGCTGCAAAGAAGCAGCAGAAGACTGAGTATGCAATCAAGACTGTCCTGTTAGTGATTACTGTGAAAGCAGCAAGACCCAGGCTTTGGGACAGAGATTGCATCCCTATGCTCTTAGAGATCACAGCTGCTGCAGAAAGAGCAAGTGGATCAGTAAGAGCAATGGGGGTGCTGCAGAGCTGAAAGACCATATTTATTTCCAGGCAAAAAGGAGTAGCAGGTAGGATGGTAGTGATAAAAGAACTGATGGGGTTGCTAAAAGGGCTGGTGGGACTGTTTTCCTGTTTCTAGCAAAACAGAAAAAACTCACAACAAACCTGCTAATTACAAAAGAGAAATGAATTTTGCGTCACTGCAAGCATCTTGTTTGCAAGGGGTTATGGGGACCACAAGGGCCCCATATGCAAACTGCTTTTCTGAACTTGGTGGGCCACTGAACATGTCTCCCACTAGGGTAGAAGATGACCCCCTGGAAGGGACTTCCCAGTTACTGCGGCCCCCTGCAGAGCGAGAGGCTGTTGAACAGAGTGAGGATATTTTCCAGGGAGGACCGACAGCTGTACTCCCAAGGCCTGAGGGGTCATTTGAAAACCCAGCTTTACCCCCACCCTCAAATGCAGCAGGGGTGGCGGAGGAGGCAACAGACTGCCCTGTGGCTTCTATGGAGCATGTTTTGCATTGGGAACGGCCAATCCAGAGGTTCGGGGATAGACATTATGTAGAAGAATACAGATTTGTTAATTTAGATCTGGTATCACTTACACAAAGCTTATCAAACGTTTGTTTAGGGTGTAGAGCAAATTTCTGACAGTTTATGCCAGCTGTTTGAACCTGGTGATTACACTGAGCTCCATCTTGAAGCTGTCAGCATGCATGAGTCTTTATATTCTCTCAGTATTAATTTAAGCAATATGAATGCTGCAAAATTTTTAGACTGGGTCAGTTCTCTCCTGCAAAGTAAGGGAGTGCTGTCTTTTGATCAGACTTTCCGCCTGGCTATCAATATTGTAAAAGCTGTTGGGGGTGGGGTACACAGAATCCTGCAGTCTGTCCCCCATTCCAAAATTATAGACTAAAAGTGGTGTTGTTTAATTGATCTAAATAACAGTGACAATAGTCTCTGTTTGGCTGAGAGTCTCGCAGTGCTTACAGCCACGAGGGACCTGACATATGCAGAACTGATAAGTGGAGCAAACAAGCTATATAAAAAACTGAGGTGGAAAAGGGTTGAGGGATTTTAAAGCCAAACAACAGTCTTAGATATCTGTATTGTGTTTGTGTGGCAAGCTTTTGTTGGGGGGGGGGGGGGGGGGGGGGGAAGCTACAGGGGTGGCTTCTGTGAGAAGCTGCTGGAAGCTTCCCCTATGTCTGATAGAGCCAGTGCCAGCTGGCTCCAAGATGGACCTGCCGCTGGCCAAGGCTGAGCCAATCAGCAATGGTGGTAGCACCTCTGTGATAACATATTTAAGAAGGGAAAAAAACCTGCCGTGCAACAGCAGTCGGAAGAGAGTAAGAATATGAGCACAACAACTCTGAAGACACCAAGGTCTGTGAAGAAGGAGGGGGAGGAGGTACTCCAAGTGCCAGAGCAGAGATTCCCCTGCAGACCGTGGTGAAGACCACGGGGAGGAAGGTTGTCCCTCCTGCAGCCCATGGAGGTTAATGCTGGAGCAGATATCCACCTGCAGCCCGTGGAGGACACAGTGCCAGAGCAGGTGGATGCATCCAAAGCAGGCTGTGACCCCATGGAGAGCCTGTGCTGGAGCAGGCTCCTGGCAGGACCTGTGATCCTGTGAAGAGAGGAGTCCACGCAGGAGCAGGTTTTCTGGCAGGACTTGTGACCCCACAGGGGGACCCATGCTGGAGCACTCTGTTCCTGAAGGACTGCACTCCATGGAAAGGACCCACACTGGAGCAGTTCACAAAGAACTGCAGCTTGGGGGAAGGACCCATGTTAGAGAAGTTTGTGGATGACTGTCTCCCATGGGAGAGACCCCATGCTGGAGCAGGGGAAGAGTGTGAGGAGAAAGGAGCAGCAGCAGCAGCAGCGTGTGATGCACTGACCACAACCCCCATTCCCCACCCCCCCTGCACCGTTCAGGGGGGAGGAGGTAGAGAAATTGGGAGTGAAGTTGAGCCTGGGAAGAAGGGAGAGGTGGGAGGGAAGGTGTTTTAAGATTTGGGTTTATTTCTCATTATCCTACTCTGATTTGATTGGTAATAAATTAAATTAATTTCCCCAAGTTGAGTCTGTTTTGCCCATGACGGTAATTGGTGAGTGATCTCCCTGTCCTTATCTTGACCCATGAGCCTTTCATCGTATTTTTTCTCCCCCTGTCCGATTGAGGGGGGAAGCAGCTTGGTGGGCACCTGGCATCCTGGCAAGGTCAACTCACCACGATAACCCAAGACCTGTTTCCTTCTTTTACATTGTGAACATTATTATGGTGTTAAGGGTGGCAGGAAGGTATTTGGGGTGAGAAACGTTTGTGATCTTTCTCATACACTGTAGAACCATGGCCATAGCTGTAAATATTATTGCTGTCTCTGCTTGTCTCACGACTATACAGTTAACTTAGGGACAAGGATAAGGTGCCCCAGCTGCAGACTGCTGAGCAGGTCTGGGGAAATGTTTAGATAGGCACGAGGCCCTGGCTACTAAAAGAGAAATTGATTGTTCAGCTATGATTTTCTGTGAGAAGTGCAAGGCCTATGTAGAAATCTATCATGAATGTAAAGGTTGGAAGTGCAGAATGTGCTATAAACAGCTCTGTAATGTACACCAGCACCTGTTGGGAGAGGGGTCCGCCGGAGTCAAGAAATTACTCAATATGAGTTATGCATCTTGCTCATCTTTATTAGCTTCTAACACTTCTTATATAGACTTGATACACAAGCATGTTCCCAAAGCAAGAATATAATTGGTTATTAGCCCCTAAGCGCGCGCTGCTCTCACACCACTAATTATCATGATTAGAACAAGCATTCTATCCATGCAGCTATTTGCGTTAGCTATGTTTTAGCCTTGCGGTTTGCTACTCCCTTTATTCCCATTCCGCTCCCTATCTCCCTTGGCCTTGCACATGTCTTCCCTAACAGCTGCAGCTTGTTACAGCCACAGCCTGTTAGTACAACAAAGTTACTTGGTCTCAGGATTCAAGAATAGATCAAGGCCACTTTCTTGTTAACTTCAGCACAATTCTAATTCCAGGCCTGGACTGTGCAGATCTTTAGGGATTCTATGGCTACGCTTCTGCAGCCATTCTTCTACAAGCACCAGTGTTTCAGAAATCTAGAAGGAGGGCAGGGCTATATTATCTACAAGATGGAACGTATGCAGGAAACCAGAATGCATATCCTGAATGACATTGTTGCCATGGAGTTAGCACTGAATGCCCCATGGGATGAAGAAGAAGGGGCAGAAAGGAAAACCGAATGAGAATGGGAGTTTAAAGGGGGCACGTCTCAGACTTTATTCAGTTGTTTATGGACACAAAGTTTTGGGGCTACATGTTCCTAGAGCATAACACCAAAGGCTACGATAGCTACTTTGCTGTTACTCAGTTTCCAAAGGAAAAAATGGATATGCAATTAATCCCCCATGATAGTAAATGCATGTGCATAGAAGTACCCAGCCTCAGTATGTGTAGTGGATTGACCTTGGATTGCAGCCGGATACCCACCCAGCTGTTCACTCACTCCCCCTCCTCAACAGGACAGGGGGAGAAAATAGTATGAAAAAGCTTGTGGGCTGAGATAAAGACAAGGTTATCACTTACCAGTTACCATCACAAGTGTTGTGGGTTAAACCTGATAGGCAGCTAAGCACCACACGGCCACTCGCTCACTCGCTCCCAGTGGGATGGAGAAGAGAATCAGAAGGGTAAAAGTGAGAAAACTCATGGGTTGAGATAAAAACAGTTTAGTATCTGTGCCCGCAAGCAAAGCAAAACAAGGAATTCATTCACTCTGTCTCATCAACAGGCAGGTGTTCAGCCATCTCCAGGGAAGCAGGACTCCATCACGCATAATGATTACTTGGGAGGACAAATGCCATATCTCCAAACTCCTTCCTCCTTCTTCCCCCAACTTTTATTGCTGAAGCAAGATGTCATATGGCATGGAATATCCCATTGGTCAATTGGGGTCAGCTGTCACAACTGCATCCCCTCCCAGCTTATTGTGCACCACCAGCCTACTTGGTGGTGGTGGGGCAGAAGGAGAGACAGTGTTGACACTGTGTAAGCAATGGTCAGTGTCATGGTTTAACCCCGGCCAGCAACTAAGCACCACTCACTCACTCGCCCTGCAGTGGGATGGGGGGGAGAGTAGGAAGGGTAAAAGTGAGAAAACACGTAGGTTGAGGAAAACCCAAAAATTGTAAGGAAAAAAACCCCAAACCAATAAAGAGAGAGGAAAAGAAAGTCCAAGAAAAACAAGTGACAGAAGAGAAAGCAATTTCTTTCCACCAACTGACCAAAGCCCAGCCAATCCCCTGAGCAATGGCAGCCCACACCAACCTCCCCCCCCGTTTTATTGCTGAGCACAATGTCGTATGGTATGGAAAATCCCTTTGGTTGGTTGGGGTCAGCTATCCCAGCTGTGTATCCCCTCTCAACTTCTTGTGCACCACCAGCCTACTCACTGGTGGGGTGGCATGAGGAGCAGAAAAGGCCTTGAAGCTGTGTAAGCACTTCTCAGCAATAACTAAAATATCTATGCGTTATGGACACTGGTTTTGTCACAAATCCAAAATATAGCCCTGTACTAGCTACTAAGAAGAAATTTAACTCTATCCCAGCTGAAACCAGGGCATAGATATACCTTTAAATTGTTGTAACTCATGATTTGCATTGCATGTTTTAGGAATTGCTATAGCAGGTGCTACCTGAACCAATGGAAGATGAGCCTCACAAGAAGCAGTGCAAGTGCAGCAGTGACCCGATCACAGCAGCGCTGTGTTTTGGATTTGGTGTGAGAATAAATTTGATTATGAAAGATGTCATCTTGCCATCTCCCCCTCCCGCCTTTACAGCTCCCCCACCCCCATCTCATTTGTGCTCTCAATATCACCCCCCCTACCCCGTATCTTGGTCCTGGCCCTCTCTCTGCCTCAGCCTCCCCCTTTTCCTCCTCTCCCTCTCTCCACCTCACCCTCTGTCTCTTCATTCTATCTTTAAGTCTCTCTTTTCATGTATCAGTCTATCATACCTCTGCCCCCCCTCTTTCTCTCATGCCTGGCCCCTGTGCATGTGTGTATCTATCTCCCCAGTCTCAACCCCTTCCTGTCTCTCTCAGTTACGGCTCTCTCTCACATGGCATTTGGACCTCTTCCTCTCTCTAACCCCTCTTAGCCTTTACACCTCTCTTGCTCCTTCTACATCTCTCTCTGTCTTGGCTTCCCCCACTCTCTGTCTTGGCCTTGGCCTCTCTCTGCTCCCTCATTCTTCCCCCCCCCCCCCCCCCATATGCCCCCCTCAGTCTCAGCTCCCCACTCAAGTGCTCTCACACTCTCTCTCTTTGCTTGTAGCAATCTCTCTTAGACACCCATGCCCCCTGTCTTGGCCTCCTCATCCTCCCTCTCCCTCCCTCCCCACCCCCCCCCCCCCCCCCCCCCCCCCCAGCCTTCAGATATCTCTCTCTTCCCCTCCTCCTCATTTGAATTCCCCCTTTTTCCCTACCTCTCTCCTCCCCCTATCCCTCTTGGCACCTGTCTGTAGAGGAATGCAGGCAGTGGGTTAATCAGCATTGATAACATGCAGCTGTGGCCTTGCCTCAAAGGCAGTGGGTTGATTGACATGGATGATGTGCAGCTGTAGCTTGTTCCTGCTAAGTGGTTAAAGAGCCCTGAGGATTGTTGGGTAGAGTAGTAGTGTTGTTGTCTGGCTTCTGGGGAAAGGTGATACAGCATGGACAATAGACTCTGACCAGTGGTAAGGCCTTGTTGCAGCTTGCTAGTTTGTTTGTGCTGTAACACTTGTTGGTCTCTTTCTGAGCTTTGTTAGTAGTGCCCTCTCTCTTGGCCTACCCCCCCCCGGTTCACTTCCTGCCTCTGTCTCAACCTTTGGATCCCACTCCTTGGCCTCTCTCCCCATCTTGTCTTCTCTTATACTTTAAGTCTCTTGTGGTGTGTATAACTGTTCTGCCCAGTGTCTCTCCTCCCCCCCCCTTCCCCCCCCCTCCAGCACACCCACACTCTCTCTTTCAGCCCCTCTCTTGTTGTCTACTTCAGCATGGATCAGTCTTATGCTCTCTTGGTTTTGTGCTCGTGTGCACTCCTGTCCTTAGCCTCTCCTCCGACCTCAATCTCCCTCTCTCCCCCCTCTTCAGTCTCAGCCTCTTTCTTTTGGTTCTTCTCTCTCTAAGACACCCCCATCTAGATCCCTCTTCCCTACATCTTTTTTTTTTTTTCTTTCCCCTCTGGTCTCAAGCTCTGTTGACCATGCTCTCTCTCTCAGCACCTCTCCCTCTGTCTCAGGTTGCTTCACCTCAATCTCTGCCTCTCTGTCCCTCTCTTGGTTTCACCCCCCTCAGCCTTTGAATGTCTCTTTGTCTCAGCTTCTCTCTCTTTCCCCCCAGTCTATTGCTTTCTCTCTTGCCCTTGCCTCTCACCCGTCTCTTGGCAGCACGTTCTCTCAGCCTTTGGATCTCTTTCTCCCCACCATCTCTGTCTTGACCCCCTGCCTCTGGATGTCTTTCTCTCTTTTCCTCAGTCCTTGGTCTAAGCACGTTTCTCTTTCTCAATCTTGATCTCCTCTTCTGTCTTTAGGTGTCTCTCTCACATCCTCTTGACTCCCTTTCTGCCCCCCCCTTTCCCTTTCTCTACTTCCCCATCTTGTCCTGTCTCTCAACCTCTCTTGCCTCCTCTCCCTGCCCACCCCTCTCTTGGCATGTATCAAGCTTGCTCACCTCTGACCCCCCCCAGATGCACACACTCTCGGTGCTGGCAACTCTCATCCCCTCTCACTTTCTCTTGCAGCCTCTCTTGGCATGTCTCATCTCTCCCACCTACTGTCATACTCTCTCCACCCTCTCTTTCATCCTTAGGTGCTCTTGGCAGGTCTCAGCCTCTCTGTGTCTCTGTCTTGCTGTGCCCTCCCCCCTCCCCTTCTGGTCTTGTTCTCTCACTGTCTCATGGCATCTGGATCTCTTCCCCTCTGTGCCCCTCTGCATCACTCTCTTGTGCTGCCCCCCCACCTTTGGACTTCTTGCTTTCTTGCAATCTCTCTTGCCCTCACCATCTCTCTGTGCCCCCAGCCTCTGTCTTTCAGTCTCACTCTTGCACACCTGCATTTTGATCCCCATTCCTGTGCTCTCTTGCGCCCCCCCAGCATCTAGATTCCTGATCCCCTCTATTTCTCCCCTACTCCCTTCCCTTGGTGTCACCCACTATTTCTTAGCCTCTCTCACCCTCCAAAGGTCTCAGAGAGAGAGAGAATGTGTCCCTTTCTTCCCCCTCTCCAGCCATGTCCTCTCTCTTCCACTCAGCTGTGGTAAGTCTGTCTTGCTTGATCCCCACCCCTATCTGTCCTCCTGCCTGTCCTAGCCCTCTGTGCAACCTCTCCCCCCCGGTCTACCCTTGCCCCCATCAGCCTCTGTAGTAAGCCTGACCAGAAGGCCACTGGACATCGAGTAGTCCTACAGTCTCTCTGTCACATTCTAGCAGTGCCTTTTTAAACTTCTCTCATCTCTCTTCTTTTCCCTGTCTGTCTCTCCCTTCCCCCTTTGCCCTTCTTCTTGGGTTCTATTTCTATCTCTTTGTCTTTTCTTGCTCCCCTTTTGTCTGACATTCTCCCTTTCTGTCTCTTTAGCGCTCTCATTCAGCCTCTTTGCCTCTCTGATTTGTTCTCTGTGCCATTTACCCTCTCTGTCCAATCCCTTTTTCTGTGCTCTGTCCTTATTTCATCTGCCTCTCTATCTGTATCTGACTCTACCCCTTCCCACTCTCAATAGCTCTCCCCGACTTTCTCTTGCTTTTCTCACTCCTTTTCCTCTCATTCTGATTTTATTTTCTGTATAATTCTCTATTTGTATGCCCTTCCTCCTCCCTAGTCTGACTCACATACTTTCTCCCTCTCCTGACTCGTGTCACTCACGCTGGCTCTCTTTGCACATTCCACCATCCCTCTTCCCTCTCTCCCTTGTTATCCTCTTTCCCTCTCGATTTCTCTGTCTGCCCCTCCTATCTCTGCCTTTCTGTCACACTGCCCCCTTTCACTTTCTTTCACTCGTGCTTTCTCGGTATCTCTCCATGCTTCTCCACCCTGCATGCACTCTTGGCATGCTCTTGTGCTCTGTCCATATCTCTCTCTCAGCACCTCTATCTCTGTTTCCTGTCTCCCTCACTCATTCTCCTCTCTCCCCATCTCACATTTTAATCCTTTCTCTCGTCTCTTTCCTTCTCGAGTCTGCCCCTCTCCCTAATTCTCTTCCTCTTTTCCTCTATTTCTTCCTATTGCCTGTCTCTGCCTTCTCCAGCTCTCACACGCCCCCTATCTAGCTTTATAGCTGTCTCTCTCGTCTCTCACCTCTCCCTGTCCTGCTCTTGAGCCCATGTGCCCTCCTCTTTTGCCCCTCCTCTCCCCTCCTTTTTCGAAATATAGGAAGATGATCGTTTTAACCTTGTCCCTTCTGCTTTTTTCCCCTTGCTGCTTTTCAGACTGGAGCACAGCGAAAATAATTGCTTTAAGATTTAATCTGACTGCATGCAACACCAATCCTAAACTTAAACACCACAGAATAGGCCTCGTGAGCTATGGCATGATTAATATCCCCAGATGTGAGTGCGGAGCAGCCCTGAGCTGACTATTTTACTCCTGGAAGCAGACAGAGTCACTTTCACCTGGCCTTATCGGCTCAAGTCAGTGGTAACATACAGATCTCCATGCACTATAGGCAACAGCATCAATGACCTGTTCTCTTTCCCACTTGCAGATTGACTAAATTTCTTATTATATAGTTTACATCTACTTTGCCATTATCTGTGAGATCCTGGATTATCACCCTGCCTGGATCAGAAGGCACCACCAGCTGACATTTTACATGCCAAAGAGCACCTCTGTATTCAAATCTATATTTTTTAACATGAACTGTGGCTTTAACTGTTCCTTATAAAAAACCAGAAAATGAGCATTAAAATTTTATTGAAACCCATATTTACAACTTGGTTAACAACTGTACACCTTTTCTGTTGCCTTAGAAGCAGTAGTTTATTTGGGAAAAACATTAAATGTTTTTAATTCTACTGACCCATTACCAAGTATTTTTGTCTATATACAATATGTATATTGCTACCACTACTATGACAACCTGGTAGTAGTTACAGAAGGCATAAGTGAACTGAAATGGGGGAAATTATTTGACACTGTAGGAATCAGTCTCTTACAGAAAATATATCACAGTCCTGAATTAGGTTCTTGACCAGTGTTACCAAGGTATACCTGTTTATGAAACTGACAGTCAAACAAGTTGTTTGTTATTAAAGGAAGTAAAACACTTTACTACTGCAGCACAACATGAAGTTAGCATATCGGTAGATATGGTAGAGATCACTGCTGAGTTGTGACTGAAATTTGCAGTCACTTAATGACAGAAATGCTAATCTAATTAAAATAGCCAGCACATACAGTTGCTGGAAGTTACTAGTGCCACCTTGATGTTTCTCTGCTGCATTTAGTGGGACTCTGCTTTTTGTCAAGCTAAACTCACTTCCATGCAAATGCCTTATTGCTCAAAACCAACTGCTAGTTGGTCGATAATATGCCACTTGGAAAAAAATAGGTACAGCTCTACTATTTCTTCAGAATGCCCATCAAGACAAAGCACAGCCAACATGGAACTATCATCATCAGGATTCCCCCAAACCACATTGGATGTAGAAGTGGTGAGGTCCTAATTGCAGCAGTGTTTGCAAATGGAAAATGCATCACACTCCAAACTCCCAAGAAGAAGGGAACACGTTTTCATACAGTTTGCTCTGATACTTAACAAGAGAACTAGGACTTGAACCAAATCCCAGGCTTGGCATACAGTTTGAGACCCACTTGCTTCAGGATTCAGGCTGATCAGAACACTCCTTATTTCTTGCTGGGTGAATAAGTGATACGTTACTGTCCAAGCCTCACAATTATTCCTTGGTGGCCGAGTCAGGCTCCACTGCCCCTGAATGCTGGGGATCAGGAAGGGCATGTCTCTGTTTCCTAAACAGTGAGGGAGACATCCCAGACTGCTGTCAGCCAGAGTGCATCTGCAGCAATGCACTCTCAAATCTCCCAAAAGCAGAAGCGAGAACACAGGCCCAGTCTGTATACTCTTTTTTATTTCCAAGGCAGGGGTAGGGAGAGGAAAATGGATGCTGGTAACTTACCCTGAGCCTTCTCTTCTACTTCAATCTGCCTGGAGCTCAGTCCTTACCTGCACTTCCCCTCATACTATTGGCAGAGACCTTACCATGCAAAAAGAGGCAAGGACAAGCTGTACCTCCAAATCATTCTGCACACGACTACCTATGCAGGTATCGAGGTCCCTGAGAACTAAACGAATGCAGGTATCTCAGCATGCGATTGCCTAGGGCAGGGGTCCTCAAACTACAGCTTGTGGCCGGATACGGCCCCCCCCCCCCCCCCGG